>NC_068448.1:1801513-1836513 GCF_023373465.1 Oncorhynchus keta | reverse complement strand
TAGGGGATAGTGCTTTACATAGGGGATAGTGCTTTACATAGGGGATAGTGCTTTACATAGGGGATAGTTCTTTACATAGGGGATAGTTCTTTACATAGGGGATAGTGCTTTACATAGGGGATAGTGCTTTACATAGGGGATAGTTCTTTACATAGGGGATAGTTCTTTACATAGGGGATAGTTCTTTACATAGGGGATAGTTCTTTACATAGGGGATAGTTCTTTACATAGGGGATAGTTCTTTACATAGGGGATAGTTCTTTACATAGGGGATAGTGCTTTACATAGGGGATAGTGCTTTACATAGGGGATAGTTCTTTACATAGGGGGTAGTTCTTTACATAGGGGATAGTTCTTTACATAGGGGATAGTTATTTACATAGGGATTAGTTCTTTACATAGGGGATAGTTCTTTACATAGGGGATAGTTCTTTACATAGGGGATAGTTCTTTACATAGGGATAGTTCTTTACATAGGGATTAGTTCTTTACATAGGGGATAGTTCTTTACATAGGAGATAGTTCTTTACATAGGGGATAGTTCTTTACATAGGGATAGTTATTTAGGGGATAGTGCTTTACATAGGGATAGTGCTTTACATAGGGGATAGTTCTTTACATAGGGATAGTTCTTTACATAGGGGATAGTTCTTTACATAGGGGATAGTTCTTTACATAGGGATAGTTCTTTACATAGGGGATAGTTCTTTACATAGGGGATAGTTCTTTACATAGGGGATAGTTCTTTACATAGGGATAGTTCTTTACATAGGGGATAGTGCTTTACATAGGGGATAGTTCTTTACATAGGGGATAGTTCTTTACATAGGGGATAGTGCTTTACATAGGGGATAGTGCTTTACATAGGGGATAGTTCTTTACATAGGGGATAGTTCTTTACATAGGGGATAGTTCTTTACATAGGGATAGTTCTTTACATAGGGGATAGTTCTTTACATAGGGGATAGTGCTTTACATAGGGGATAGTTCTTTAGGGGACAGTTCTTTACATAGGGGATAGTTATTTACATAGGGGATAGTGCTTTACATAGGGGATAGTGCTTTACATAGGGGATAGTTCTTTACATAGGGGATAGTTCTTTACATAGGGGATAGTTCTTTACATAGGGGATAGTGCTTTACATAGGGGATAGTTCTTTACATAGGGGATAGTTCTTTACATAGGGGATAGTTCTTTACATAGGGGATAGTTCTTTAGGGGATAGTTCTTTACATAGGGATAGTTCTTTTAGGGGATAGTTATTTTTACATAGGGGATAGTGCTTTACATAGGGGATAGTTCTTTACATAGGGGATAGTTCTTTACATAGGGGATAGTTCTTTACATAGGGGATAGTTATTTACATAGGGGATAGTTCTTTACATAGGGATAGTGCTTTACATATGGGATAGTTCTTTACATAGGGGATAGTGCTTTACATAGGGATAGTTCTTTACATAGGGGATAGTGCTTTACATAGGGGATAGTTCTTTACATAGGGGATAGTTCTTTACATAGGGGATAGTTCTTTACATAGGGGATAGTGCTTTACATAGGGGATAGTGCTTTACATAGGGGATAGTTCTTTACATAGGGGATAGTTCTTTACATAGGGGATAGTTCTTTACATAGGGGATAGTGCTTTACATAGGGATAGTTCTTTACATAGGGATAGTTCTTTACATAGGGGATAGTTCTTTACATAGGGGATAGTTATTTACATAGGGATAGTGCTTTACATAGGGGATAGTGCTTTACATAGGGGATAGTTCTTTACATAGGGGATAGTTCTTTACATAGGGGATAGTTCTTTACATAGGGGATAGTTCTTTACATAGGGGATAGTTCTTTACATAGGGATAGTTCTTTACATAGGGGATAGTGCTTTACATAGGGGATAGTTCTTTACATAGGGGATAGTGCTTTACATAGGGATAGTTCTTTAGGGGACAGTTCTTTACATAGGGGATAGTGCTTTACATAGGGGATAGTTCTTTACATAGGGGATAGTTCTTTACATAGGGGATAGTGCTTTACATAGGGGATAGTTCTTTACATAGGGGACAGTTCTTTACATAGGGGATAGTTATTTACATAGGGGATAGTGCTTTACATAGGGATAGTTCTTTACATAGGGGATAGTTCTTTACATAGGGGATAGTTCTTTACATAGGGGATAGTTCTTTACATAGGGGATAGTTCTTTACATAGGGATAGTGCTTTACATAGGGGATAGTTCTTTACATAGGGGATAGTTCTTTACATAGGGGATAGTTCTTTACATAGGGGATAGTTCTTTACATAGGGGATAGTGCTTTACATAGGGGATAGTTCTTTAGGGGACAGTTCTTTACATAGGGATAGTGCTTTACATAGGGATAGTTCTTTACATAGGGATAGTTCTTTACATAGGGGATAGTGCTTTACATAGGGGATAGTGCTTTACATAGGGATAGTTCTTTACATAGGGGATAGTGCTTTACATAGGGGATAGTTCTTTACATAGGGGATAGTTCTTTACATAGGGGATAGTTCTTTACATAGGGGATAGTTCTTTACATAGGGGATAGTTCTTTACATAGGGGATAGTTCTTTACATAGGGGATAGTTCTTTACATAGGGGATAGTTCTTTACATAGGGATAGTTCTTTACATAGGGGATAGTGCTTTACATAGGGGATAGTTCTTTACATAGGGGATAGTTCTTTACATAGGGGATAGTGCTTTACATAGGGATAGTGCTTTACATAGGGGATAGTTCTTTACATAGGGGATAGTTCTTTACATAGGGGATAGTTCTTTACATAGGGGATAGTTCTTTACATAGGGATAGTTCTTTACATAGGGGATAGTGCTTTACATAGGGGATAGTGCTTTACATAGGGATAGTTCTTTACATAGGGATAGTTCTTTACATAGGGGATAGTTATTTACATAGGGGATAGTGCTTTACATAGGGGATAGTGCTTTACTTAGGGGATAGTTCTTTACATAGGGGATAGTTCTTTACATAGGGGATAGTTCTTTACATAGGGGATAGTGCTTTACATAGGGGATAGTTCTTTACATAGGGGATAGTTCTTTACATAGGGGATAGTTCTTTGGGGGATAGTTCTTTACATAGGGATAGTTCTTTAGGGATAGTTCTTTACATAGGGGATAGTTCTTAGTTCTTTAGGGGATAGTTCTTTACATAGGGGATAGTTCTTTACATAGGGGATAGTTCTTTACATTTTAGGGGATAGTTCTTTACATAGGGGATAGTTCTTTACATAGGGATAGTTCTTTACATAGGGGATAGTTCTTTACATAGGGATAGTTCTTTACATAGGGGATAGTTCTTTACATAGGGGATAGTGCTTTACATAGGGGATAGTGCTTTACATAGGGGATAGTTCTTTAGGGGACAGTTCTTTACATAGGGGATAGTGCTTTACATAGGGGATAGTTCTTTACATAGGGGATAGTTCTTTACATAGGGGATAGTTCTTTACATAGGGGATAGTGCTTTACATAGGGATAGTTCTTTACATAGGGATAGTTCTTTACATAGGGGATAGTTCTTTACATAGGGGATAGTTCTTTACATAGGGGATAGTTCTTTACATAGGGGATAGTGCTTTACATAGGGGATAGTTCTTTAGGGGACAGTTCTTTACATAGGGGATAGTTATTTACATAGGGGATAGTGCTTTACATAGGGGATAGTGCTTTACATAGGGGATAGTTCTTTACATAGGGGATAGTTCTTTACATAGGGGATAGTTCTTTACATAGGGGATAGTTCTTTACATAGGGGATAGTTCTTTACATAGGGGATAGTTCTTTACATAGGGGATAGTTCTTTACATAGGGGATAGTTCTTTACATAGGGGATAGTTATTTACATAGGGGATAGTTCTTTACATAGGGGATAGTTCTTTACATAGGGGATAGTTCTTTACATAGGGGATAGTTCTTTACATAGGGGATAGTTCTTTACATAGGGGATAGTTCTTTACATAGGGGATAGTTCTTTACATAGGGGATAGTTCTTTACATAGGGGATAGTTCTTTACATAGGGGATAGTTCTTTACATAGGGGATAGTTCTTTACATAGGGGATAGTTCTTTACATAGGGGATAGTTCTTTAGGGGACAGTTCTTTACATAGGGGATAGTTCTTTACATAGGGGATAGTTCTTTACATAGGGGATAGTTCTTTACATAGGGGATAGTTCTTTAGGGGACAGTTCTTTACATAGGGGATAGTTCTTTACATAGGGGATAGTTCTTTACATAGGGGATAGTTCTTTACATAGGGGATAGTTCTTTACATAGGGGATAGTTCTTTACATAGGGGATAGTTCTTTACATAGGGGATAGTTCTTTACATAGGGGATAGTTCTTTACATAGGGGATAGTTCTTTACATAGGGGATAGTTCTTTACATTTAGGGGATAGTTCTTTACATAGGGATAGTTCTTTACATAGGGGATAGTTCTTTACATAGGGATAGTGCTTTACATAGGGGATAGTTCTTTACATAGGGGATAGTTCTTTACATAGGGGATAGTTCTTTACATAGGGATTAGTTCTTTACATAGGGGATAGTTCTTTACATAGGGGATAGTTCTTTACATAGGGGATAGTTCTTTACATAGGGGATAGTTCTTTACATAGGGATTAGTTCTTTACATAGGGATTAGTTCTTTACATAGGGGATAGTTCTTTACATAGGGGATAGTTCTTTACATAGGGATTAGTTCTTTACATAGGGGATAGTTCTTTACATAGGGGATAGTTCTTTACATAGGGGATAGTTCTTTACATAGGGATTAGTTCTTTACATAGGGGATAGTTCTTTACATAGGGGATAGTTCTTTACATAGGGGATAGTTCTTTACATAGGGGATAGTTCTTTACATAGGGGATAGTTCTTTACATAGGGGATAGTTCTTTACATAGGGGATAGTTCTTTACATAGGGGATAGTTCTTTACATAGGGATTAGTTCTTTACATAGGGGATAGTTCTTTACATAGGGGATAGTTCTTTACATAGGGGATAGTTCTTTACATAGGGGATAGTTCTTTACATAGGGGATAGTTCTTTACATAGGGATTAGTTCTTTACATAGGGGATAGTTCTTTAGGGGGGATAGTTCTTTACATACATAGTTCTTTAGGATAGTTCTTTACATAGGGGATAGTTCTTTACATAGGGGATAGTTCTTTAGGGGATAGTTCTTTACATAGGGGATAGTTCTTTACATAGGGGATAGTTCTTTAGGGGATTTCTTTACATAGGGGATAGTTCTTTGGGGATAGTTCTTTACATAGGGATAGTTCTTTACATAGGGGATAGTTCTTTACATAGGGATAGTTCTTTACATAGGGGATAGTTCTTTACATAGGGGATAGTTCTTTACATAGGGATAGTGCTTTACATAGGGGATAGTGCTTTACATAGGGATAGTTCTTTACATAGGGGATAGTTCTTTACATAGGGATAGTGCTTTACATAGGGGATAGTTCTTTAGGGGACAGTTCTTTACATAGGGGATAGTGCTTTACATAGGGATAGTTCTTTACATAGGGGATAGTTCTTTACATAGGGGATAGTGCTTTACATAGGGGATAGTTCTTTACATAGGGGATAGTGCTTTACATAGGGATAGTTCTTTACATAGGGATAGTTATTTACATAGGGGATAGTTCTTTACATAGGGGATAGTTCTTTACATAGGGGATAGTTCTTTACATAGGGATAGTTCTTTACATAGGGATAGTTCTTTACATAGGGGATAGTGCTTTACATAGGGATAGTTCTTTACATAGGGGATAGTTCTTTACATAGGGGATAGTTCTTTACATAGGGGATAGTTCTTTACATAGGGGATAGTTCTTTACATAGGGGATAGTTCTTTACATAGGGGATAGTGCTTTACATAGGGGATAGTTCTTTACATAGGGATAGTTCTTTACATAGGGATTAGTTCTTTACATAGGGGATAGTTCTTTACATAGGGGATAGTTCTTTACATAGGGGATAGTTCTTTACATAGGAGATAGTTCTTTACATAGGGGATAGTGCTTTACATAGGGGATAGTTCTTTACATAGGGATAGTTCTTTACATAGGGGATAGTTCTTTACATAGGGGATAGTTCTTTACATAGGGATAGTTCTTTACATAGGGGATAGTTCTTTACATAGGGATTAGTTCTTTACATAGGGGATAGTTCTTTACATAGGGGATAGTTCTTTACATAGGGGATAGTTCTTTACATAGGGATTAGTTCTTTACATAGGGATTAGTTCTTTACATAGGGATTAGTTCTTTACATAGGGATTAGTTCTTTACATAGGGGATAGTTCTTTACATAGGGGATAGTTCTTTACATAGGGGATAGTTCTTTACATAGGGATAGTTCTTTACATAGGGATTAGTGCTTTACATAGGGGATAGTGCTTTACATAGGGGATAGTGCTTTACATAGGGATAGTGCTTTACATAGGGATAGTTCTTTACATAGGGGATAGTTATTTACATAGGGGATAGTGCTTTACATAGGGATAGTGCTTTACATAGGGATAGTTCTTTACATAGGGGATAGTTCTTTACATAGGGGATAGTTCTTTACATAGGGATAGTGCTTTACATAGGGGATAGTTCTTTACATAGGGGATAGTTATTTAGGGATAGTTCTTTACATGGGGGATAGTTCTTTACATAGGGGATAGTTCTTTACATAGGGGATAGTTCTTTACATAGGGATAGATTTTTTACATAGGGGATAGTTCTTTACATAGGGGATAGTTCTTTACATAGGGGATAGTTCTTTACATAGGGGATAGTTCTTTACATAGGGGATAGTTCTTTACATAGGGGATAGTTCTTTAGGGGATAGTTCTTTACATGGGGGATAGTTCTTTACATAGGGGATAGTTCTTTAGGGGATAGTTCTTTACATGGGGGATAGTTCTTTACATAGGGGATAGTTCTTTAGGGGATAGTTCTTTACATAGGGATAGTTCTTTACATAGGGGATAGTTCTTTACATAGGGGATAGTTCTTTAGGGATAGTTCTTTACATGGGGATAGTTCTTTACATAGGGATAGTTCTTTACATAGGGGATAGTGCTTTACATAGGGATAGTTCTTTACATAGGGATAGTTCTTTACATAGGGGATAGTTCTTTACATAGGGGATAGTTCTTTACATAGGGATAGTTCTTTACATAGGGGATAGTTCTTTACATAGGGGATAGTTCTTTACATAGGGGATAGTTCTTTACATAGGGGATAGTGCTTTACATAGGGGATAGTTCTTTACATAGGGGATAGTTCTTTACATAGGGGATAGTTCTTTACATAGGGGATAGTTCTTTACATAGGGGATAGTTCTTTACATAGGGGATAGTGCTTTACATAGGGGATAGTTCTTTACATAGGGGATAGTTCTTTACATAGGGGATAGTTCTTTACATAGGGGATAGTGCTTTACATAGGGGATAGTTCTTTACATAGGGGATAGTTCTTTACATAGGGGATAGTTCTTTACATAGGGGATAGTGCTTTACATAGGGGATAGTTCTTTACATAGGGGATAGTTCTTTACATAGGGGATAGTTCTTTACATGGGGGATAGTTCTTTACATAGGGGATAGTTCTTTACATAGGGGATAGTTCTTTACATAGGGGATAGTTCTTTACATAGGGGATAGTTCTTTACATAGGGGATAGTGCTTTACATAGGGGATAGTGCTTTACATAGGGGATAGTTCTTTAAGGGATAGTTTTTTACATAGGGGATAGTTCTTTACATAGGGGATAGTTCTTTACATAGGGGATAGTTCTTTACATAGGGGATAGTTCTTTACATAGGGGATAGTTCTTTACATAGGGGATAGTTCTTTACATAGGGGATAGTTCTTTACATAGGGGATAGTGCTTTACATAGGGGATAGTTCTTTACATAGGGGATAGTTCTTTACATAGGGGATAGTTCTTTACATAGGGGATAGTTCTTTACATAGGGGATAGTTCTTTACATAGGGGATAGTTCTTTACATAGGGGATAGTGCTTTACATAGGGGATAGTTCTTTACATAGGGGATAGTTCTTTACATAGGGGATAGTTCTTTACATAGGGATAGTGCTTTACATAGGGGATAGTTCTTTACATAGGGGATAGTTCTTTACATAGGGGAAAGTTCTTTACATAGGGGATAGTGCTTTACATAGGGGATAGTTCTTTACATAGGGATAGTTCTTTACATAGGGGATAGTGCTTTACATAGGGGATAGTTCTTTACATAGGGGATAGTTCTTTACATAGGGGATAGTGCTTTACATAGGGGATAGTTCTTTACATAGGGGATAGTTCTTTACATAGGGGATAGTGCTTTACATAGGGGATAGTGCTTTACATAGGGGATAGTTCTTTAGGGGATAGTTATTTACATAGGGGATAGTTCTTTACATAGGGGATAGTTCTTTAGGGGATAGTTCTTTACATGGGGGATAGTTTGCCATTTTGGATGCATTGACACAGCTCCTGAGCCTTCATAAAGACAGGATTCATTTATCCTCCTCCTGTCCCCTCCTCTACAATCCTCTCTTCCACTTCTCTCCTCCTCTTCTCCCTCCTCTTCTCACCCCTCCTCTCCTTCTCCCCTCCCCTCCTCTTCTCCCCTATTCTCCCCTCCCCTCCCCTCCTCTTCCCCCTCTCCTCCTCTTCTCCTGTCCCCTCCTCTTCTCCCCTATTCTCCCCTCCCCTCCTCTTCCCCCTCTCATCCTCTCTTCTCCTCTCCCCTCTTCTCCCCCCTCCTCTCCTTCTCCCCTCCACTTCGCTCCTTCTCCCCTCCTCTCCTTCTCCCCTCTCCTCCTCTCCTCTCCTTCTCCCTCCTCTCCTCTCCTTCTCCCCTCCCCTCCTCTTCTCCCCTCCCCTCCTCCCCTCCTCTTCTCCCCTCTCCTCTCCTTCTCCCTCCTCTTCTCCCCTTCTCTCCTTCTCCCCTCCTCTCCTTCTCCCCTCCTCTCCTTCTCCCCCTCCCCTCCTCTCCCCTCTCTCCTCCTCTTCTCCCCTCCTCCTCTCCCCTCTTCTCCTCTCCCTCCTCTTCTCCTCTCCTCCCCCTCCCCTCCTCTTCTCCCCTCCCCTCCTCTTCTCCCTCCCCTCCTCTTCTCCCCTTCTCTCCTCCCCTCCTCTCCTTCTCCCCTCCCCTCCTCTCCTTCTCCCCTCCTCTCCCCTCTCCTCCTCTTCTCCCCTCCTCCTCTCCCCTCTTCTCCTCTCCCCTCCTCTTCTCCTCTCCTCCCCCCCCCCCCCTCCTCTTCTCCCCTCCCCTCCTCTTCTCCCCTCCCTCCTCTTCTCCCCTTCTCTCCTTCTCCCCTCCTCTCCTTCTCCCCTCCCCTCCTCTCCTCTCCTTCTCCCCCTCCCCTCCTCTCCCCTCTCCTCCTCTTCTCCCCTCTTCTCCCATCCTCTCCTCCTCCCCTCCTCTTATCGCCTCCTCTTCTCCTCTCCTCCTCTCCTCTCCTCCTCTCTCCTCCTCTCCTCTCCACTCCTCCTCCCCAGATCTGATGACAGAGATGATGGATCTGAGTAGTGATGTGGGTGGACCAGGTATTCCTCTCCTGGACTATAAGACATATGCAGAGCGCGTGTTCTTCCCCGGCCAGAGGGGGGCGCCCCTGAGTCAGAACCTGGACCTGCCAGAGTCCCGCAGACGGACGGTGGAACAGGGCCTGGGACAACTCAACAACCTCCTCAACAACAGACTGTTCCTTATCAGGGTGAGTAAATGGTTGGACATATAGACATATAGACGGACAGAAGGAAGTGCAGGCAGACAGGGAAAGTGTTGGTTTGTCCAGACAAATCTGGTGGAAGTGAGCTTTGTCTGGACAAATCTAGTAGGAAGTGAGCTGGCAACCATTGGTTTGCTGGTATCAAATTCTAGATGCCGGCCCCTGCCATTGCGCCCTTGAGTAAGGTACTTAACTACCTTGAACATAGGGCCATTATATGGCTACCAACTGTTCCAGGGGCATCGTAATATGGCTACCAACTGTTCCAGGGGCATCGTAATATGGCTACCAACTGTACCAGGGGCATCGTAATATGGCTACCAACTGTACCAGGGGCATCGTAATATGGCTACCAACTGTACCAGGGGCATCGTAATATGGCTACCAACTGCTCCAGGGGCATCGTAATATGGCTACCAACTGTACCAGGGGCATCGTAATATGGCTACCTCGTAATATGGCTACCAACTGTTCCAGGGGCATCGTAATCTGGCTACCTCGTAATATGGCTACCAACTGTACCAGGGGCATCGTAATATGGCTACCAACTGTACCAGGGGCATCGTAATCTGGCTACCAACTGTACCAGGGGCATCGTAATATGGCTACCAACTGTACCAGGGGCATCGTAATATGGCTACCAACTGTACCAGGGGCATCGTAATATGGCTACCAACTGTTCCAGGCTCTCAGAGGGGATAAAGCAGAAGACATATTGAACTTTAAAGTAATCTATTCTCCTACTCTTCCAGTTCATCCACACGCTGGAGGCCCAGCAGAACTTCTCCCAGCGTGACCGTGGCTACGTGGCGTCTCTCCTGACCATGGCCCTGCACGACAAGCTGGAGTACTTCACCGATGTCATGAAGACCTTACTGGGAGACCTGGTGCAGCAGTACGTCGCCAAGAACCCCAAACTCATGCTGCGCAGGTGGGTCTTTAGCTCAGTGGGAACAACACAGTCTCAATGACCCAGGTGGGTCTTTAGCTCAGTGGGAACAACACAGTCTCAATGATCCAGGTGGGTCTTTAGCTCAGTGGGAATAACACAGTCTCAATGACCCAGGTGGGTCTTTAGCTCAGTGGGAATAACACAGTCTCAATGACCCAGGTGGGTCTTTAGCTCAGTGGGAACAACACAGTCTCAATGACCCAGGTGGGTCTTTAGCTCAGTGGGAACAACACAGTCTCAATGACCCAGGTGGGTCTTTAGCTCAGTGGGAACAACACAGTCTCAATGACCCAGGTGGGTCTTTAGCTCAGTGGGAACAACACAGTCTCAATGACCCAGGTGGGTCTTTAGCTCAGTGGGAACAGTCTCAATGACCCAGGTGGGTCTTTAGCTCAGTGGGAACAACACAGTCTCAATGACCCAGGTGGGTCTTTAGCTCAGTGGGAACAACACAGTCTCAATGACCCAGGTGGGTCTTTAGCTCAGTGGGAACAGTCTCAATGACCCAGGTGGGTCTTTAGCTCAGTGGGAACAGTCTCAATGACCCAGGTGGGTCTTTAGCTCAGTGGGAACAACACAGTCTCAATGACCCAGGTGGGTCTTTAGCTCAGTGGGAACAGTCTAAATGACCCAGGTGGGTCTTTAGCTCAGTGGGAACAACACAGTCTCAATGACCCAGGTGGGTCTTTAGCTCAGTGGGAACAACACAGTCTCAATGACCCAGGTGGGTCTTTAGCTCAGTGGGAACAACACAGTCTCAATGACCCAGGTGGGTCTTTAGCTCAGTGGGAACAACACAGTCTCAATGACCCAGGTGGGTCTTTAGCTCAGTGGGAACAGTCTCAATGACCCAGGTGGGTCTTTAGCTCAGTGGGAACAACACAGTCTCAATGACCCAGGTGGGTCTTTAGCTCAGTGGGAACAACACAGTCTCAATGACCCAGGTGGGTCTTTAGCTCAGTGGGAACAACACAGTCTCAATGACCCAGGTGGGTCTTTAGCTCAGTGGGAACAACACAGTCTCAATGACCCAGGTGGGTCTTTAGCTCAGTGGGAACAGTCTCAATGACCCAGGTGGGTCTTTAGCTCAGTGGGAACAACACAGTCTCAATGACCCAGGTGGGTCTTTAGCTCAGTGGGAACAACACAGTCTCAATGACCCAGGTGGGTCTTTAGCTCAGTGGGAACAACACAGTCTCAATGACCCAGATGGGTCTTTAGCTCAGTGGGAACAACACAGTCTCAATGACCCAGGTGGTTCTTTAGCTCAGTGGGAACAACACAGTCTCAATGACCCAGGTGGGTCTTTAGCTCAGTGGGAACAACACAGTCTCAATGACCCAGGTGGGTCTTTAGCTCAGTGGGAACAACACAGTCTCAATGACCCAGGTGGGTCTTTAGCTCAGTGGGAATAACACAGTCTCAATGACCCAGGTGGGTCTTTAGCTCAGTGGGAACAACACAGTCTCAATGACCCAGGTGGGTCTTTAGCTCAGTGGGAACAACACAGTCTCAATGACCCAGGTGGGTCTTCAGCTCAGTGGGAACAACACAGTCTCAATGACCCAGGTGGGTCTTTAGCTCAGTGGGAACAACACAGTCTCAATGACCCAGGTGGGTCTTTAGCTCAGTGGGAACAGTCTCAATGACCCAGGTGGGTCTTTAGCTCAGTGGGAACAGTCTCAATGACCCAGGTGGGTCTTTAGCTCAGTGGGAACAACACAGTCTCAATGACCCAGGTGGGTCTTTAGCTCAGTGGGAACAACACAGTCTCAATGACCCAGGTGGGTCTTTAGCTCAGTGGGAACAACACAGTCTCAATGACCCAGGTGGGTCTTTAGCTCAGTGGGAACAACACAGTCTCAATGACCCAGGTGGGTCTTTAGCTCAGTGGGAACAACACAGTCTCAATGACCCAGGTGGGTCTTTAGCTCAGTGGGAACAGTCTAAATGACCCAGGTGGGTCTTTAGCTCAGTGGGAACAACACAGTCTCAATAACCCAGGTGGGTCTTTAGCTCAGTGGGAACAACACAGTCTCAATGACCCAGATGGGTCTTTAGCTCAGTGGGAACAACACAGTCTCAATGACCCAGGTGGGTCTTTAGCTCAGTGGGAACAACACAGTCTCAATGACCCAGGTGGGTCTTTAGCTCAGTGGGAACAACACAGTCTCAATGACCCAGGTGGGTCTTTAGCTCAGTGGGAACAACACAGTCTCAATGACCCAGGTGGGTCTTTAGCTCAGTGGGAACAGTCTAAATGACCCAGGTGGGTCTTTAGCTCAGTGGGAACAACACAGTCTCAATAACCCAGGTGGGTCTTTAGCTCAGTGGGAACAACACAGTCTCAATGACCCAGATGGGTCTTTAGCTCAGTGGGAACAACACAGTCTCAATGACCCAGGTGGGTCTTTAGCTCAGTGGGAACAACACAGTCTCAATGACCCAGGTGGGTCTTTAGCTCAGTGGGAACAACACAGTCTCAATGACCCAGGTGGGTCTTTAGCTCAGTGGGAACAACACAGTCTCAATGACCCAGGTGGGTCTTTAGCTCAGTGGGAATAACACAGTCTCAATGACCCAGGTGGGTCTTTAGCTCAGTGGGAACAACACAGTCTCAATGACCCAGGTGGGTCTTTAGCTCAGTGGGAACAACACAGTCTCAATGACCCAGGTGGGTCTTCAGCTCAGTGGGAACAACACAGTCTCAATGACCCAGGTGGGTCTTTAGCTCAGTGGGAACAACACAGTCTCAATGACCCAGGTGGGTCTTTAGCTCAGTGGGAACAGTCTCAATGACCCAGGTGGGTCTTTAGCTCAGTGGGAACAGTCTCAATGACCCAGGTGGGTCTTTAGCTCAGTGGGAACAACACAGTCTCAATGACCCAGGTGGGTCTTTAGCTCAGTGGGAACAATAATTATTAAGCATTGAGACATGCATTATGTACGGTGCATTCAGAAAGTAGTCATGCCCATTTACTTTTTCCACATTTTGTTACGTTAGAGTCTTATCAAATGGATTAATGTACACACAATACCCCATAATGACATCACAATACCCCATAATGACATCACAATACCCCATAATGACAAAGCAAAAACAGGTGTGTCATTAGTTTCCCCCCCTAACTGATAGTGGGGTGGTAGAATCCCGGTGTGTCATTAGTTTCCCCCTAACTGATAGTGGGGTGGTAGAATCCCGGTTTAGCTCAGTTTAGCTCAGCTGCCTACAGATCCAGCTCAGAGAGGTCCAGCTCCGACAGCTCTAGCTCAGACAGGTCCAGCTCAGAGTGGTCCAGCTCAGACAGATCCAGCTCAGAGAGGTCCAGCTCAGAGAGGCCCAGCTCAGACAGGTCCAGCTCAGAGATCTCCAGCTCAGAGTGGTCCAGCTCAGATAGATCCAGCTCAGATGGCTCCAGCTCAGACAGGTCCAGCTCAGACAGGTCCAGCTCAGACAGGTCCAGCTCAGAGAGGTCCAGCTCAGACAGATCCAGCTCAGACAGATCCAGCTCAGAGAGATCCAGCTCAGAGAGGTCCAGCTCAGAGAGGTCCAGCTCAGACAGGTCCAGCTCAGAGAGGTCCAGCTCAGAGAGATCCAGCTCAGAGAGATCCAGCTCAGAGAGATCCAGCTCAGAGAGGTCCAGCTCAGAGAGATCCAGCTCAGAGAGGTCCAGCTCCGACAGCTCCAGCTCAGACAGGTCCAGCTCAGACAGGTCCAGCTCAGAGAGATCCAGCTCAGAGAGGTCCAGCTCAGAGAGGTCCAGCTCAGAGAGATCCAGCTCAGAGAGATCCAGCTCAGAGAGGTCCAGCTCAGACAGGTCCAGCTCAGAGAGGTCCAGCTCAGACAGGTCCAGCTCAGACAGGTCCAGCTCAGACAGGTCCAGCTCAGAGAGGTCCAGCTCAGAGAGGTCCAGCTCAGAGAGATCCAGCTCAGAGAGATCCAGCTCAGAGAGGTCCAGCTCAGAGAGGTCCAGCTCAGAGAGGTCCAGCTCAGAGATCCAGCTCAGAGAGATCCAGCTCAGAGAGGTCCAGCTCAGACAGGTCCAGCTCAGAGAGATCCAGCTCAGAGAGATCCAGCTCAGAGAGGTCCAGCTCAGAGAGGTCCAGCTCAGAGAGGTCCAGCTCAGAGAGATCCAGCTCAGAGAGATCCAGCTCAGAGAGGTCCAGCTCAGACAGGTCCAGCTCAGAGAGGTCCAGCTCAGACAGGTCCAGCTCATGAGCTCCATCAGCAGCAGATTTGTATTTATTTATTTATACCACAAAACTGCATCGATTCGTTCCTCTAATCAACCCGAATAGAAATTAATTGTTTCAAAGTAGAAGGAAAGATCCCTACTACCCTCGTCATCAAGAATAACACTGTCCACCATGATTTACAACTTCTGTCTCTCTGTCTGCCTGTCTGTCTACCTGTCTGCCTGCCTGTCTCTCTCTCCTCTCTGCCTGTCTGCTTGTCTGTCTGTCTGTCTCTCTGTTTGTCTGTCTGTCTGTCTGTCTGTCTCTCTGTCTGCCTGTCTGTCTCTCTGCCTGTCTCTCTGCCTGTCTCTCTGTTCCACCTGTCTCTCTGTCTGTCTACCTGCCTGTCTGTCTGTCTGTCTGTCTGTCTGTCTGTCTCTCTGTCTCTCTGTCTCTCTGTCTGCCTGTCTGTCTCTCTGCCTGTCTCTCTGTCTGTCTCTCTGTCTGTCTACCTGCCTGTCTCTCTGTCTCTCTGTCTGCCTCTCTGTCTGCCTCTCTGTCTGCCTCTCTGTCTGCCTCTCTGTCTGCCTGTCTGTCTACCTGTCTCTCTCTCTCTCTGCCTGTCTGTCTACCTGTCTCTCTCTCTCCCTGCCTGCCTGCCTGCCTGTCTGCCTGTCTGTCTGTCTGTCTGTCTGTCTGTCTGTCTGTCTGTCTGTCTGTCTGTCTGTCTGTCTGTCTGTCTGCCTGTCTGTCTACCTGTCTGCCTGCCTGTCTCTCTCTCTCTGCCTGCCTGTCTGCCTGTCTGTCAGGACGGAGACAGTGGTGGAGAAGATGCTAACCAACTGGATGTCCATCTGTCTCTACTCCTTCCTCAAGGTACAGATGTGTGTGTGTGTGTGTGTGTGTGTGTGTGTGTGTGTGTGTGTGTGTGTGTGTGTGTGTGTGTGTGTGTGTGTGTGTGTGTGTGTGTGAGCGCACGCGGAGCTAAATGTCTCCATTTTGTACAATTTTTCTGCCGTCCCCATTTTTCCCATGAACACGTGTATCTGACTCTCCTACTGTGTGTGTGTGCGTGTCTGTGTGTGTGTGCGTGCGTGTCTGTGTGCCCCTGTAGGAGGTGGCTGGGGAGCCCCTGTATATGCTGTACAGAGCCATCAAGTACCAGGTGGATAAGGGACCAGTAGACGCTGTGACGGGGAAGGCCAAGCGTACCCTGAACGACAGCCATCTGCTGAGAGAGGACATCGACTACTGCTCTATCGTATGTCTCAGCCAAGCTCTCCCTCTCTCCTCTCCCTCTCTACTCTCTACTCTCCTCTCTAGTCTCCTCTCTACTCTCCTCTCTACACTCCTCTCTACTCTCCTCTCTACTCTCCTCTCTACACTCCTCTCTACTCTCCTCTCTACTCTCTCTCTCTGTCTCTCCTCTCCCTCTCTCCTCTCTACTCTCCTCTCTACTCTCCTCTCTACACTCCTCTCTACTATCCTCTCTACTCTCTCTCTCTGTCTCTCCTCTCCCTCTCTCCTCTCTACTCTCCTCTCTAGTCTCCTCTCTACTCTCCTCTCTACTCTCCTCTCTACTCTCCTCTCTACTCCTCTCTACTCTCCTCTCTACTCTCCCTCTCTCCTCTCCCTCTCTACTCTCCTCTCTACTCTCCTCTCTAGTCTCCTCTCTACTCTCCTCTCTACTCTCCTCTCTACTCTCCCTCTCTACTCTCTCTCTCTGTCTCTCCTCTCCCTCTCTCCTCTCTACTCTCCTCTCTACTCTCCTCTCTACTCTCTCTCTCTCTCTCTCTCCTCTCCCTCTCTCCTCTCTACTCTCTCTCTCTGTCTCTCCTCTCCTCTCTCCTCTCTACTCTCCTCTCTACTCTCCTCTCTACTCTCCTCTCTCTCTCCTCTCTAGTCTCCTCTCTACTCTCCTCTCTACTCTCCTCTCTACTCTCTCTCTCTGTCTCTCCTCTCCCTCTCTCCTCTCTACTCTCCTCTCTACTCTCCTCTCTACTCTCTCTCTCCTCTCCCTCTCTCCTCTCTACTCTCTCTCTCTGTCTCTCCTCTCCCTCTCTCCTCTCTACTCTCCTCTCTACTCTCCTCTCTACTCTACTCTCCTCTCCCTCTCTACTCTCCTCTCTCTCTCTCTCTCTCTCTGTCTCTCTACTCTCCTCTCTCCTCTCTACTCTCCTCTCTACTCTCCTCTCTACTCTCCTCTCTACTCTCCTCTCTACTCTCCTCTCTCCTCTCTACTCTCCTCTCTACTCTCTCTCTCTGTCTCTCTGGGCTTTTTCTTTTAGTTCATTCACTGCCAGACCAAATCCACCAGAGGCACTGATTGTCCCAGGTAGCTGTACCATTGGACATGTTTCCTATTTGAAGGACTGTCTGCTGCTCTGATTCCTGGATGTCCAGTTGATTCTTTATTCCTGAAGAATGTTAAGTTGTTCCTGTAGATCTTGATCTGTTGGTGACAGTAGGGACAACTGGGTAGAGCAGGAGGGGCTACAGACCTGTCCAACAACACTGGTAGTTTGTTGAAGTAGACGTTGAACAGGTTTGGACTTAAACTGCACCCTTGCCTCACTCCTCGCCCCCCTTGTGCAAAGAACTCGTTTCTTTTATTTTTCAGTTTAATACTACATGTGTTTTTAGATGTGGTATATTTTACCCCCATCGTCGCTGTTCTGTAATATAATCCATCATCCATATGGAATCAAAAGCAACACATGAAAATCAACAAAACACGCAATTACTTTTTCCTCTGCTGGTTTATTAGTGAGTGTAATGCGAGTATGTGGTCTGTTGTCCCGTGTCTGGGTAGAAAAGAGAATTTGTGTTTTGCTGAGAGCGTTACGTTGCCCGGGGAAGGTCTGTATTCGGTCACTGAGAACGGTTTCCCCATGTTACTGGTGACACATAGTTATTAGGGTCTCATTTGTCAGCTTTTATATATGGGGTTCCAAATACCAAGTAAGTATGTGGACACCTGCTCGTCCAACATCTCATTCCAAAATCATGGTCATCATCTGATTTTATCCACCTGTCAGCGGCGGGTGCGGCGAAATAGCCGAATCCACTCATTTGAAGGGGTGTCCACATACTTTTGGCCATGTAGTGTATCAGGGAAGCAGCCACTCTCCAAAACCAGGTTGAACAGTTTGAATAAGGCGTCCTGCAGCTCAGGAGGTGTATTTAATTCCTGATGCTGTCACCTTTCAGGTGTCTTTAAGGCTTTTCTTCCAAAGTTCAGCCTCAGTCATTTGTTAGTCAGTTGGGTTCTGGTTGTTTTTAATTGTGTTTTCTAGGAAGATGAGTTTTTCTTGCATATTTGTTTTGGTTTAAAGTAAGGTCTTGTGATGGTATTTTCTCTCTCTCTCTCTCTCTCTCTCTCTCTCTCTCTCTCTCTCTCTCTCTCTCTCTCTCTCTCTCTCTCTCTCTCTCTCTCTCTCTCTCTCTCTCTCTCTCTCTCTCTCTCTCTCTCTCTCTACTCTTCCTCTCTCGCTCTCTCTCTCTCTCTCTCTCTCTCTCTCTCTCTGTCTCTCTCTGTCTCTCTCTGTCTCTCTCTCTCTCTCTCTCTCTCTCTCTCTCTCTCTCTCTCTGTGTCTCTGTGTCTCTCTCTGCTCTCTCTCTGTCTCTCTCTCCTCTTCCAACTCTACCTTAGTTTCCTTGGTTTGTGTGTTGACATCGTCCCCCCTCCTCTCTCCTCTGGTCAGACTCTGACGGTGATGGTGAAGAGTGGTGTGGAGGTGCAGCCGTGTCCCGTCAAGGTGTTGGACACTGACACCATCACACAGGTCAAAGACAAGATCCTAGACCAGATCTATAAAGGAGCTCCCTTCTCACAGAGACCTGCTGCAGACTCACTAGACCTGGGTAAGGAATAGAGTCCTGGGTAAGGAATAGAGACCCGGGTAAGGAATAGAGGCCTGGGTAAGGAATAGAGTCCTAGGTAAGGAATAGAGGCCTGGGTAAAAAATAGAGGCCTGGGTAAGGAATAGAGGCCTGGGTAAGGAATAGAGGCCTGGGTAAGGAATAGAGGCCTGGGTAAGGAATAGAGGCCTGGGTAAGGAATAGAGGCCTGGGTAAGGAATAGAGTCCTAGGTAAGGAATAGAGGCCTGGGTAAAAATAGAGGCCTGGGTAAGGAATAGAGGCCTGGGTAAGGAATAGAGGCCTGGGTAAGGAATAGAGGCCTGGGTAAGGAATAGAGGCCTGGGTAAGGAATAGAGGCCTGGGTAAGGAATAGAGGCCTGGGTAAGGAATAGAGGCCTGGGTAAGGAATAGAGGCCTGGGTAAGGAATAGAGGCCTTGGGTAAGGAATAGAGGCCTTGGGTAAGGAATAGAGGCCCGTGTAAGGAATAGAGTCCCGGGTAAGGAATAGAGTCCCGGGTAAGGAATAGAGTCCCGGGTAAGGAATAGAGTCCCGGGTAAGGAATAGAGTCCCGGGTAAGGAATAGAGTCCCGGGTAAGGAATAGAGTCCCGGGTAAGGAATAGAGTCCCGGGTAAGGAATAGAGTCCCGTGTAAGGAACAGAGGCCCGTGTAAGGAATAGAGGCCCGGGTAAGGAATAGAGTCCCGGGTAAGGACTATAGGCCCGGGTAAGGACTAGAGGCCCGGGTAAGGAATAGAGTCCCGTGTAAGGAATAGAGGCCCGGGTAAGGAATAGAGGCCCGGGTAAGGAATAGAGGCCCGGGTAAGGAATAGAGGCCCGGGTAAGGAATAGAGGCCCGGGTAAGGAATAGAGGCCCGGGTAAGGAATAGAGGCCCGGGTAAGGAATAGAGGCCCGGGTAAGGAATAGAGGCCCGGGTAAGGAATAGAGGCCCGGGTAAGGAATAGAGGCCCGGGTAAGGAATAGAGTCCCGGGTAAGGAATAGAGTCCCGGGTAAGGACTATAGGCCCGGGTAAGGACTATAGGCCCGGGTAAGGAATAGAGGCCCGGGTAAGGAACAGAGGCCCGGGTAAGGAATAGAGGCCCGGGTAAGGAATAGAGGCCCGGGTAAGGAATAGAGGCCCGGGTAAGGAATAGAGGCCCGGGTAAGGAATAGAGTCCCGGGTAAGGAATAGAGTCCCGGGTAAGGAATAGAGGCCCGGGTAAGGACTATAGGCCCGGGTAAGGACTATAGGCCCGGGTAAGGAATAGAGGCCCGGGTAAGGAACAGAGGCCCGGGTAAGGAATAGAGGCCCGGGTAAGGAATAGAGGCCCGGGTAAGGAATAGAGGCCCGGGTAAGGATTAGAGGCCCGGGTAAGGTATAGAGGCCCGGGTAAGGATTAGAGGCCCAGGTAAGGAATAGAGTCCTGGGTAAGGACTAGAGGCCTGGGTAAGGAATAGAGTCCTGGGTAAGGAATAGAGTCCTGGGTAAGGAATAGAGGCCCGGGTAAGGAATAGAGGCCCGGGTAAGGAATAGACCAGTGCTCTGGTTTCCAGAACCAATGTAAGGAATAATGAGTTGTAATAATTTAGTTGGTAAAGCACCTTTCGTTCAACGCTTTGCAGCCCAAAGTGCAAACAGATATTTATTTGAAATCACACTCGGGCAATGAACTAATTTACCTGAGACCTGACCTGTGTTAGCAAACTCAGTCTTGTAGCATTCAGACAACCCGGGTTCAACCCAGTCTTGTAGCATTCAGACAACCTGGGTTCAACCCAGTCTTGTAGCATTCAGGCAACCTGGGTTCAACCCAGTCTTGCAGCATTCAGACAACCCGGGTTCAACCCAGTCTTGTAGCATTCAGACAACACGGGTTCAACCCAGTCTTGTAGCATTCAGACAACCTGGGTTCAACCCAGTCTTGTAGCATTCAGACAACCCGGGTTCAACCCAGTCTTGCAGCATTCAGACAACCTGGGTTCAACCCAGTCTTGTAGCATTCAGACAACCCGGGTTCAACCCAGTCTTGTAGCATTCAGACAACCTGGGTTCAACCCAGTCTTGTAGCATTCAGACAACCTGGGTTCAACCCAGTCTTGTAGCATTCAGGCAACCTGGGTTCAACCCAGTCTTGTAGCATTCAGACAACCCGGGTTCAACCCAGTCTTGTAGCATTCAGACAACCTGGGTTCAACCCAGTCTTGCAGCATTCAGACAACACGGGTTCAACCCAGTCTTGTAGCATTCAGACAACCTGGGTTCAACCCAGTCTTGTAGCATTCAGGCAACCTGGGTTCAACCCAGTCTTGCAGCATTCAGACAACCCGGGTTCAACCCAGTCTTGTAGCATTCAGACAACACGGGTTCAACCCAGTCTTGTAGCATTCAGACAACCTGGGTTCAACCCAGTCTTGTAGCATTCAGACAACCCGGGTTCAACCCAGTCTTGCAGCATTCAGACAACCTGGGTTCAACCCAGTCTTGTAGCATTCAGACAACCCGGGTTCAACCCAGTCTTGTAGCATTCAGACAACCTGGGTTCAACCCAGTCTTGTAGCATTCAGACAACCTGGGTTCAACCCAGTCTTGTAGCATTCAGGCAACCTGGGTTCAACCCAGTCTTGCAGCATTCAGACAACCTGGGTTCAACCCAGTCTTGCAGCATTCAGACAACCCGGGTTCAACCCAGTCTTGTAGCATTCAGACAACCCGGGTTCAACCCAGTCTTGTAGCATTCAGACAACCCGGGTTCAACCCAGTCTTGTAGCATTCAGACAACCTGGGTTCAACCCAGTCTTGCAGCATTCAGACAACCCGGGTTCAACCCAGTCTTGCAGCATTCAGACAACTCGGGTTCAACCCAGTCTTGCAGCATTCAGACAACCCGGGTTCAACCCAGTCTTGTAGAATTCAGGCAACCTGGGTTCAACCCAGTCTTGTAGCATTCAGACAACATATATGATTTGTCTCGTCAGAATGGCGATCGGGACAGGCGGGTCACCTGACACTGTCAGACGATGATGTCACAGCGATCGTCCAGGGGCGCTGGAAGAAACTCAACACTCTGCAGCACTACAAGGTACCACACACACACACACACACACACACACACACACACACACACACACACACACACACACACACACATCCACTACACACAGAGACCACTATACAACCACCACTACACACAGAGACTACTATTACAACCACCACTACACACAGAGACCACTATACAACCACCACTACACACAGAGACAACTATACAACCACCACTACACACAGAGACCACTATACAACCACCACTACACACAGAGACCACTATACAACCACCACTACACACAGAGACAACTATACAACCACCACTACACACAGAGACAACTATACAACCACCACTACACACAGAGACCACTATACAACCACCACTACACACAGAGACCACTATACAACCACCACTATACACAGAGACCACTAGAGTGGTGTTCAGTAGCAGTGCAGAGTGGTGTTCAGTAGGAGTGCAGAGTGGTGTTCAGTAGGAGTGCAGAGTGGTGTTCAGTAGGAGTGCAGAGTGGTGTTCAGTAGGAGTGCAGAGTGGTGTTCAGTAGGAGTGCAGAGTGGTGTTCAGTAGGAGTGCAGAGTGGTGTTCAGTAGGAGTGCAGAGTGGTGTTCAGTAGGAGTGCAGAGTGGTGTTCAGTAGGAGTGCAGAGTGGTGTTCAGTAGGAGTGCAGAGTCTTGTTCAGTAGGAGTGCAGAGTCTTGTTCAGTAGGAGTGTAGAGTGGTGTTCAGTAGGAGTGCAGAGTGGTGTTCAGTAGGAGTGCAGAGTGGTGTTCAGTAGGAGTGCAGAGTGGTGTTCAGTAGGAGTGCAGAGTGGTGTTCAGTAGGAGTGCAGAGTGGTGTTCAGTAGGAGTGCAGAGTGGTGTTCAGTAGGAGTGCAGAGTGGTGTTCAGTAGGAGTGCAGAGTGGTGTTCAGTAGGAGTGCAGAGTGGTGTTCAGTAGGAGTGCAGAGTGGTGTTCAGTAGGAGTGCAGAGTGGTGTTCAGTAGGAGTGCAGAGTGGTGTTCAGTAGGAGTGCAGAGTGGTGTTCAGTAGGAGTGCAGAGTGGTGTTCAGTAGGAGTGCAGAGTGGTGTTCAGTAGGAGTGCAGAGTGGTGTTCAGTAGGAGTGCAGAGTGGTGTTCAGTAGGAGTGCAGAGTGGTGTTCAGTAGGAGTGCAGAGTGGTGTTCAGTAGGAGTGCAGAGTGGTGTTCAGTAGGAGTGCAGAGTGGTGTTCAGTAGGAGTGCAGAGTGTCTTATCCAATCAGAAACACTAACCCTTGTGCTGATGTGTTGCCCACCGAACACAGCTTGGATGTTGATAGCTTTTGGTGTTTTCTCTCCTCAGGTGCCAGACGGAGCAACAGTGGCTCTGATCCCCAGATCAGCTGCTGTCGTGGGGATTCACCAGGTCTACCAGACTGGAGAGAGTAAACACTGTTATACTACTGTAGAACCTGTTATTATAGAACCTGTTATACTATAGAACCTGTTATACTACTATAGAACCTGTTATTATAGAACCTGTTATACTATAGATCCTGTTATACTACTATAGAACCTGTTATACTACTATAGAACCTGTTATACTACTATAGAACCTGTTATTATAGAACCTGTTATACTACTGTAGAACCTGTTATTATAGAACCTGTTATACTACTGTAGAACCTGTTATACTACTATAGAACCTGTTATTATAGAACCTGTAATACTACTATAGATCCTGTTATACTACTATAGAACCTGTTATACTACTATAGAACCTGTTATACTACTATAGATCCTGTTATACTACTATAGAACCTGTTATACTACTATAGAACCTGTTATACTACTATATAACCTGTTATTATAGAACCTGTTATACTATAGAACCTGTTATTATAGAACCTGTTATACTACTGTAGAACCTGTTATACTACTGTAGAACCTGTAATACTACTATATAACCTGTTATACTACTACAGAACCTGTTATTATAGAACCTGTTATACTACTGTAGAACCTGTTATACTACTATAGAACCTGTTATACTATAGAACCTGTTATACTACTATAGAACCTGTTATTATAGAACCTGTTATACTATATAGAACCTGTTATACTACTATAGAGCCTGTTTAATACTATAGAACCTGCTATACTATATAACCTGTTATACTATATAGAACCTGTTATACTACTATAGAACCTGTTATACTACTCTAGAACCTGTTATACTATATAGAACCTGTTATACTATATAGAACCTGTTATAATACTATAGAACCTGTTATACTATATATAACCTGTTATACTATAGAGCCTGTTTAATACTATATAGCCTGTTATACTACTATAGAACCTGTTATACTATAGAGCCTGTTTAATACTATATAGCCTGTTTAATACTATATAGCCTGTTATACTACTATAGAACCTGTTATACTACAATATAGCCTGTTATAATACTATATAGCCTGTTATAATACTATATAGCCTGTTTAATACTATATAGCCTGTTTAATACTATATAGCCTGTTTAATACTATATAGCCTGTTTAATACTATATAGCCTGTTTAATACTATATAGCCTGTTATAATACAATATAGCCTGTTTAACACTATATAGCCTGTTTAATACTATATAGCCTGTTATACTATATAACCTGTTATACTACTATATAGCCAGTTTAATACTATATAGCCTGTTTAATACTACTATATTGCCTGTTATACTACTATATAGCCTGTTTAATACTACTATATAGCCTGTTTAATACTATATAGCCTGTTATAATACTATATAGCCTGTTATAATACTATATAGCCTGTTTAATACTATATAGCCTGTTTAATACTATATAGCCTGTTTAATACTATATAGCCTGTTATAATACTATATAGCCTGTTATAATACTATATAGCCTGTTATAATACTATATAGCCTGTTTAATACTATATAGCCTGTGTAATACTATATAGCCTGTTATAATACTATATATAGCCTGTTTAATACTATATAGCCTGTTATAATACTATATAGCCTGTTTAATACTATATAGCCTGTGTAATACTATATAGCCTGTTTAATACTATATAGCCTGTTATAATACTATATAGCCTGTTTAATACTATATAGCCTGTTATACTATATAGCCTGTTTAATACTATATAGCCTGTTATAATACTATATAGCCTGTTATAATACTATATAGCCTGTTTAATACTATATAGCCTGTTATAATACTATATAGCCTGTTTAATACTATATAGCCTGTGTAATACTATATAGCCTGTTTAATACTATATAGCCTGTTTAATACTATATAGCCTGTTATAATACTATATAGCCTGTTTAATACTATATAGCCTGTTTAATACTATATAGCCTGTTATAATACTATATAGCCTGTTTAATACTATATAGCCTGTTTAATACTATATAGCCTGTTTAATACTATATAGCCTGTTATACTACTATATAGCCTGTTATACTACTATATAGCCTGTTATAATACTATATAGCCTGTTATACTACTATATAGCCTGTTATACTACTATGTAGCCTGTTTAATACTATATAGCCTGTTTAATACTATATAGCCTGTTTAATACTATATAGCCTGTTATAATACTATATAGCCTGTTATAATACTATATAGCCTGTTATAATACTATATAGCCTGTTATAATACTATATAGCCTGTTTAATACTATATAGCCTGTTATAATACTATATAGCCTGTTATAATACTATATAGCCTGTTATAATAGAATATAGCCTGTTTAATACTATATAGCCTGTTATAATACTATATAGCCTGTTATAATACTATATAGCCTGTTATAATACTATGTAGCCTGTTTAATACTATGTAGCCTGTTTAATACTATATAGCCTGTTTAATACTGTATAGCCTGTTTAATACTATATAGCCTGTATAATACTATATAGCCTGTTATAATACTATATAGCCTGTTATAATACTATGTAGCCTGTTTAATACTATGTAGCCTGTTTAATACTATATAACCTGTTTAATACTATATAGCCTGTTATAATACTATATAACCTGTTATAATACTATATAGCCTGTTATAATACTATATAGCCTGTTATAATACTATGTAGCCTGTTTAATACTATGTAGCCTGTTATACTATATAGAACCTGTTATAATACTATATAGCCTGTTTAATACTATATAGCCTGTTTAATACTATATAGCCTGTTTAATACTATATAGCCTGTTATAATACTATATAGCCTGTTTAATACTATATAGCCTGTTTAATACTATATAGCCTGTTATAATACTATATAGCCTGTTATAATACTATGTAGCCTGTTTAATACTATATAGCCTGTTTAACACTATATAGCCTGTTATAATACTATATAGCCTGTTATAATCCTATGTAGCCTGTTTAATCCTATGTAGCCTGTTTAATACTATGTAGCCTGTTATACTATATAGAACCTGTTATAATACTATATAGCCTGTTTAATACTATATAGCCTGTTTAATACTATATAGCCTGTTATAATACTATATAGCCTGTTATAATACTATGTAGCCTGTTTAATACTATATAGCCTGTTTAACACTATATAGCCTGTTATAATACTATATAGCCTGTTATAATCCTATGTAGCCTGTTTAATCCTATGTAGCCTGTTTAATACTATGTTAGAACTGTTTCCAAAATGGCACCCTATACATGTATCAGAGAGATGTACTACTATAGTATAAATTCCCCCTGTCCAAAATGGCACCCTATTCCCCTTGGTAGGACACTAGTTTTAGGGAATACAGTGCCATTTCAATTGAAGTGTGACCTGGAAGTGTGTCCCTCTGTGCGCTCCGTAGAGACACCCATGTTGGAGGGGGATGGGGAGGAGGGGCTGAGGCTGTGGCACCTGGTGAAGTCCAACGAGGAACCAGAGATCCCCAAACACAGGAAGAGCAGCATGAGAGAGAGGGAGAGGGCCAAGGCCATACCAGAGATATACCTGACACGACTACTATCTATGAAGGTAGGTACACACACACACACACACACACACACACACACACACACACACACACACACACACACACACAGAGGGAGAGGGCCAAGGCCATACCAGAGATATACCTGACACGACTACTATCTATGAAGGTAGGTACACACACACACACACACACACACACACACACACACACACACACACACACACACAGGGAGAGGGCCAAGGCCATACCAGAGATATACCTGACACGACTACTATCTATGAAGGTAGGTACACACACACACACACACACACACACACACACACACACACACACACACACAGAGGGAGAGGGCCAAGGCCATACCAGAGATATACCTGACACGACTACTATCTATGAAGGTAGGTACACACACACACACACACACACACACACACACACACACAGAGGGAGAGGGCCAAGGCCATACCAGAGATATACCTGACACGACTACTATCTATGAAGGTAGGTACACACACACACACACACACACACACACACACACACACACACACACACACACAGAGGGAGAGGGCCAAGGCCATACCAGAGATATACCTGACACGACTACTATCTATGAAGGTAGGTACACACACACACACACACACACACACACACACACACACACACACACACACACACACACACACACACACACAGAGGGAACAGACCAAGGCCATACCAGTTACATACTGTATTTCCCAAACTGTTTGAATGTAGAAGCTCTATAGATATGTAGCTGGTAGAGTTTATATACCTAGCTGTTGTGTCTCTCTCCCCTCCAGGGGACGCTGCAGAAGTTCGTTGACGATGTGTTCGTAGCCATCCTCAACACCAAGCGCCCTCCTCCCATCGCTGTGCGCTTCTTCTTTGACTTCCTGGATGACATGGCGGAGAAACACGGCATCGACGACCCCGAGACCGTGCACATCTGGAAGACCAACAGGTCAGACAACCATTGGCTGATTGATGTTTACTGTTCTTCAAGAGATCCAACCATTGGCTGATTGATGTTTACTGTTCTTCAAGAGATCCAACGGGCCCAGTCAGTCACTGGGTCCTGGTTTGTCTTTCTGTAAAGTCTACAGTGCTTTGCAAAAGTATTCATCCCCCTTGGCGTATTTTCCTATTTTGTTGCTTTACAACCTGTAATTTATATGGGTTTTTATTTGGATTTCATGTAATGGACATACACAAAATTGAAAATACACAAAAACATACACAAAACTTGAAGGAGCTGGAGCAGTTTCTCCTTGAAGAAATGGCAAAAATCCCAGTGGCGAGATGTGCCAAGCTTATAGAGACATACCCCAAGAGACTTTCTGCAAAAGGTGGCTCTACCAAGTATTGACTTTGGGGGGGGTGAATAGTTATGCAGTCTCAAGTTTTCATTTTTTTTTTGTCTTATTTCTTGTTTGTTTCACAATCAGACCTATTTTGCATCTTCAAAGTGGTGGGCATGTTGTGTCAATCAAATGATACAAACCCACATGAAATCTATTTTAATTCCAGGTTGTAGGGCAACAAGAAAAGGAAAAATGTCAAGGGGGGGTGAATACTTTCACAAGCCACTGTAAATACATTTTTAAAAGAAGCAGCTTTTGGGAAGCTGCTGTCTAACAGAACATAGAACTTAATGGAAGTCTGCTGTCTAACAGAACATAGAACTTAATGGAAGTCTGCTGTCTAACAGAACATAGAACTTAATGGAAGTCTGCTGTCTAACAGAACATAGACCTTCATGGAAGTCTGCTGTCTAACAGAACATAGAACTTAATGGAAGTCTGCTGTCTAACAGAACATAGAACTTAATGGAAGTCTGCTGTCTAACAGAACATAGAACTTAATGGAAGTCTGCTGTCTAACAGAACATAGAACTTAATGGAAGTCTGCTGTCTAACAGAACATAGAACTTAATGGAAGTCTGCTGTCTAACAGAACATAGAACTTAATGGAAGTCTGCTGTCTAACAGAACATAGAACTTAATGGAAGTCTGCTGTCTAACAGAACATAGAACTTAATGGAAGTCTGCTGTCTAACAGAACATAGAACTTAATGGAAGTCTGCTGTCTAACAGAACATAGACCTTCATGCAAGTCTGCTGTCTTCTATTATAAAAGTTCACTGAAAATTAGAGGAGTGTGAGACTTTCAATGGTCGTTTCTGAGATCGACTGCATTGCAGTCACTGACTGAGCAGACTGACTGAGCAGACTGACTGAGCAGACTGAATGAGCAGACTGACTGAGCAGACTGACTGAGCAGACTGAATGAGCAGACTGAATGAGCAGACTGACTGAGCAGACTGACTGAGCAGACTGAATGAGCAGACTGACTGAGCAGACTGACTGAGCAGACTGACTGAGCAGACTGACTGAGCAGACTGACTGAGCAGACTGACTGAGCAGACTGACTGAGCAGACTGAATGAGCAGACTGACTGAGCAGACTGACTGAGCAGACTGACTGAGCAGACTGAATGAGCAGACTGACTGAGCAGACTGACTGAGCAGACTGACTGAGCAGACTGACTGAGCAGACTGACTGAGCAGACTGACTGAGCAGACTGACTGAGCAGACTGACTGAGCAGACTGACTGAGCAGACTGACTGAGCAGACTGACTGAGCAGACTGAATGAGCAGACTGACTGAGCAGACTGACTGAGCAGACTGACTGAGCAGACTGAATGAGCAGACTGAATGATCTCCTTGCGTCCTGAGTTTCCCTGGGTAACCACCTCTCCTCCCTCCCTTTCCTCCAGCCTGCCTCTGAGGTTCTGGGTCAACATCCTGAAGAACCCTCAGTTTGTGTTTGATGTCCAGGTGACGGATAGCGTGGACGCCGTCCTCTCGGTCATCGCTCAGACGTTCATCGACTCCTGTACCACCTCCGAACACAAAGTCGGACGGGTCAGTCATTTTATTTATTTGAAAATAGTATTTTTATAGAAATTTCACAAATGTTCTCCGGGTATTAAGAGAGAACAAAGAAAACAAAACAAAAAAAGACAGATATTAAACACACAAAAGCTCAGTTTAGAAAAGGAATTGGGTCCAACACATGGAACATAAAGTGTAATTCTGAGACAAGTAAACAACCACCATTCTTGTCACGCCCTGACCATAGAGAGCCCTCTGGGTTTTCTAGGTGTTGTGTTTCTACGTTGGCGTGTGTGTCTGGGCCCCAAGGCGCAGCAGCGTGAGTAGAGTTCCACATATTTATTAAACTTCCCAAAACAACAAATAATTAACCTTACGTAGCGCACATTATAGGCACTATACAAAACAATATCCCACATCACAGGTGGGAAAAAGGGACACACTAAGTATGATCCCCAATTAGAGTTAACGATATGACTTTACGTCCGTCCCCTCGCCCATACCCGGGCGCGAACCAGGGACCCTCTGCACACATCGACAACAGTCACCCTCGAAGCATCGTTACCCATCGCTCCACGAAAGCCGCGGCTGGAGGCACAGGCTGTATCACATTCAGCCGTGATTGAGGGTCCCGTGTGGTGGAGCACAATTGGCCCAGCGTCGTCCGGGTTTGGTCGGGGTAGACCGTCATTGTAAATAATAATTTGTTCTTAACTGACTTGCCTAGTTAATTAAACATTTTAAAATTACATTTTAAAAAAGAGGAGGTTTTTCCCCTCGCTGCGAAGGTTCGGATGTTGTAAAGACTCCTCTTGCACACAGAAGTAACAGGCCTACTAGGGGACTAACAGTAAGCCTCTACACTCTAACCACTAGGCTACCCTGCCGCCTCTACACTCTAACCACTAGGCTACCCTGCCACCCCAATATCTGGGTTGTTAATAATTGTGGTATAGAGCAGAGTTTAGTTTGGACCTTGGGTCTGTCATTTTATAAAATAAATAAAACACAATCCTCTTGTATCTGTTTATTTATTAATTTGAATGAATGAATTTGTTATTTAGAAATCAGTAATCACTGATTGGGTTCAGGACAGGAGATCTCGTAGGTCCTCATCATTTCTGTTCAGAGTGGATAATGCATCACTGATTGGGTTCAGGACAGGAGATCTCATAGGTCCTCATCATTTCTGTTCAGAGTGGATAATGCCGAGGAACAGGAGACTTTGTGTCGTTTAGTATGACGATGATGATGACGATGGTCGTTTTGTTTTTGACAAACATATTCTCTCTTAACGTGGTGATGTTGATTTCCTGCCAACAGGACTCTCCAGTGAACAAGCTGCTCTACGCCAGAGAGATCCCCAGATACAAGCAGCTGGTTGAGAGGTGAGACAGACATTCATAATGAATCAATAGAAACACTCTCCATTCAGGCATTATTATCATTGTTACTCAGGAGCTATTGGAGCTGGGTTATTGGAGCTGGTTATTGGAGCTGGGTTATTGGAGCTGGGTTATTGGAGCTGGTTATTGGAGCTGGTTATTGGAGCTGGTTATTGGAGCTGGGTTATTGCTGGGTTAGCTGGGTTATTGGAGCTGGGTTGGAGCTATTGGAGCTGGTTATTGGAGCTGGTATTGGAGCTGGTTATTGGAGCTGGTTATTGGAGCTGGTTATTGGAGCTGGTTGGTTATTGGAGCTGGTTAGCTGGGGTATTGGAGCTGGTTATTGTAGCTAGCTAGCTGGGTATTGTTGGAGCTGGTGTTATTGGAGCTGGTTATAAATTATGTTGTGGGTATTGCTCCAGGTATTACAGTGTTCTGGGGTATTGTTCCAGCTTACAGGTTTCTGTGGGTATTGTTCCAGGTATTATTGTTCTGTATTACAGGTTCTGTGGGTATTGTTCCAGGTATTACTGTTCTGTGGGTATTGTTCCAGAGTGTTCTGTGGGTATTGTTCCAGGTATTACAGTGTTCTGTGGGTATTGGATTACAGTGTTCAGTGGGTATTGTTCCAGGTATTACAGTGTTCTGTAGTGTTCTGTGGGTATTGTTCCAGGTATTACAGTGTTCTGTGGGTATTGTTCCAGGTATTACAGTGTTCTGTGGGTATTGTTCCAGGTATTACAGTGTTCTGTGGGTATTGTTCCAGGTATTACAGTGTTCTGTGGGTATTGTTCCAGGTATTACAGTGTTCTGTGGGTATTGTTCCAGGTATTACAGTGTTCTGTGGGTATTGTTCCAGGTATTACAGTGTTCTGTGGGTATTGTTCCAGGTATTACAGTGTTCTGTGGGTATTGTTCCAGGTATTACAGTGTTCTGTGTATTGTTCCAGTATTACAGTGTTCTGTGGGTATTGTTCCAGGTATTACAGTGTTCTGTGGGTATTGTTCCAGGTATTACAGTGTTCTGTGGGTATTGTTCCAGGTATTACAGTGTTCTGTGGGTATTGTTCCAGGTATTACAGTGTTCTGTGGGTATTGTTCCAGGTATTACAGTGTTCTGTGGGTATTGTTCCAGGTATTACAGTGTTCTGTGGGTATTGTTCCTAGTGTGTTACAGTGTTCTGTGGGGTATTGTTCCAGGTATTACAGTGTTCTGTGGGTATTGTTCCAGGTATTACAGTGTTCTGTGGGTATTGTTCTGGTATTACAGTGTTCTGTGGGTATTGTTCCAGGTATTACAGTGTTCTGTGGGTATTGTTCCAGGTATTACAGTGTTCTGTGTTCCAGGTATTACAGTGTTCTGTGGGTAGGTATTACAGTGTTCTGTGGGTATTGTTCCAGGTATTACAGTGTTCTGTGGGTATTGTTCCAGGTACCCAGTGTTTTCTGTGGGTATTGTTCCAGGTATTACAGTGTTCTGTGGGTATTGTTCCAGGTATTACAGTGTTCTGTGGGTATTGTTCCAGGTATTACAGTGTTCTGTGGGTATTGTTCCAGGTATTACAGTGTTTTGTGGGTATTGTTCCAGGTATTACAGTGTTCTGTGGGTATTGTTCCAGGTATTACAGTGTTTTGTGGGTATTGTTCCAGGTATTACAGTGTTCTGGGGTATTGTTCCAGGTATTACAGTGTTCTGTGGGTATTGTTCCAGGTATTACAGTGTTTTGTGGGTATTGTTCAGTATTCCAGTGTTCTGTGGGTATTGTTCCAGGTATTACAGTGTTCTGTGGGTATTGTTCCAGGTATTACAGTGTTCTGTGGGTATTGTTCCAGGTATTACAGTGTTCTGTGGGTATTGTTCCAGGTATTACAGTGTTCTGTGGGTATTGTTCCAGGTATTACAGTGTTCTGTGGAGATCCCCAGATACAAGCAGCTGGTTGAGAGGTGAGACAGACATTCATAATGAATCAATAGAAACACTTCCATTCAGGCATTATTATCATTGTTACTCAGGAGCTATTGGAGCTGGGTTATTGGAGCTGGGTTATGGAGCTGGTTATTGGGCTGGTTATTGGAGCTGGTTATTGGAGCTGGTTATTGGAGCTGGTTATTGGAGCTGGTTATTGGAGCTGGGTTATTGGAGCTGGTTATTGGAGCTGGTTATTGGAGCTGGGTTATTGGAGCTGGTTATTGGAGCTGGGTTATTGGAGCTGGGTATTGGAGCTGGGTTATTGGAGCTGGTTATTGGAGCTGGTTATTGGAGCTGGTTATTGGAGCTGGGTTATTGGAGCTGGTTATTGGAGCTGGTTGTTGGAGCTGGTTATTGGAGCTGGTTATTGAGCTGGTTGGTTGGAGCTGGTTATTGGAGCTGGGTTATTGGAGCTGGTTATTGGAGCTGGTTATTGGAGCTGGGTTATTGGAGCTGGTTATTGGAGCTGGTTATTGGAGCTGGTTATTGGAGCTGGTTATTGGAGCTGGGTTATTGGAGCTGGTTATTGGAGCTGGTTATTGGAGCTGGGTTATTGGAGCTGGTTATTGGAGCTGGTTATTGGAGCTGGGTTATTGGAGCTGGTTATTGGAGCTGGGTTATTGGAGCTGGTTATTGGAGCTGGTTATTGGAGCTGGGTTATTGGAGCTGGTTATTGGAGCTGGTTATTGGAGCTGGTTATTGGAGCTGGTTATTGGAGCTGGGTTATTGGAGCTGGTTATTGGAGCTGGTTATTGGAGCTGGGTTATTGGAGCTGGTTATTGGAGCTGGTTATTGGAGCTGGGTTATTGGAGCTGGTTATTGGAGCTGGTTATTGGAGCTGGGTTATTGGAGCTGGTTATTGAGCTGGGTTATTGGAGCTGGGTATTGGAGCTGGGTTATTGGAGCTGGGTATTGGAGCTGGGTTATTGGAGCTGGTTATTGGAGCTGGTTATTGGAGCTGGGTTATTGGAGCTGGTTATTGGAAATAGGTTATTGGAGCTGGTTATTGGAGCTGGTTATTGGAGCTGGGTTATTGGAGCTGGTTATTGGAGCTGGGTTATTGGAGCTGGTTATTGGAGCTGGTTATTGGAGCTGGGTTATTGGAGCTGGTTATTGGAGCTTGTTATTGGAAATAGGTTATTGGAGCTGGTTATTGGAGCTGGTTATTGGAGCTGGTTATTGGAGCTGGTTATTGGAGCCGGTTATTGGAGCCGGTTATTGGAGCTGAGTTAGTGGAGCTGGTTATTGGAAATAGGTTATTGGAGCTGGGTTATTGGAGCTGGTTATTGGAGCTGGTTATTGGAGCTGGTTATTGAGCCGGTTATTGGAGCCGGTTATTGGAGCCGGTTATTGGAGCCGGTTATTGGAGCCGGTTATTGGAGCCGGTTAGTTGTAGCCGGTTATTGGAGCCGGTTATTGGAGCCGGTTATTGGAGCCGGTTATTGGAGCCGGTTATTGGAAATAGGTTATTGGAGCTGGTTATTGGAGCCGGTTATTGGAGCCGGTTATTGGAGCTGGTTATTGGAGCCGGTTATTGGAGCTGGTTATTGGAGCTAGGTTATTGGAGCTGGTTATTGGAGCTGGGTTATTGGAGCTGGTTATTGGAGCTGGGTTATTGGAGCTGGTTATTGGAGCTGGGTTATTGGAGCTGGTTATTGGAGCCGGTTATTGGAGCCGGTTATTGGAGCCGGTTGTTGGAGCCGGTTGTTGGAGCCGGTTGTTGGAGCCGGTTATTGGAGCCGGTTATTGAGCCGGTTTTGGAGCCGGTTATTGGAGCCGGTTATTGGAGCCGGTTATTGGAGCCGGTTGTTGGAGCCGGTTGTTGGAGCAGGTTATTGAGCCAGTTATTGGAGCCGGTTATTGGAGCCGAGTTATTGGAGCCGGTTATTGGAGCCGGTTATTGGAGCCGGGTATTGGAGCCGGTTATTGGAGCCGGTTATTGGA
>NC_068448.1:1773136-1801413 GCF_023373465.1 Oncorhynchus keta | reverse complement strand
TGATTGATTACCTGATTGATTGATAGTAGATGATTGATTACCCTGACCAGTTGATAATATATTGATTACCTGATTGATTGATAGTTGACGATTAGTTACCTGATTGATTGATAGTTGATGATTGATTACCTGATTGATTGATTACCTGATTGATTGATAATATATTATTGATTACCTGATTGATTGATTACCTGATTTGTTGATAGTAGATGATTGATTATCTGATTGATTTTTAGTTGATGATTAATTACCTGATTGATTGATAGTAGATTATTGATTAACTGATTCATTGATAGTTGATGATTGATTACCTGATTGATTGATAATAGATGATTGATTACCTGATTCATTGATAGTAGATGATTGATTACCTGATTGATTGATAGTTGATGATTGATTACCTGATTGATTGATAGTTGATGATTGATTACCTGATTGATTGATAGTTGATTGATTGATTACCTGATTGATTGATAGTTGATGATTGATTACCTGATTGATTGAGTTGATGATTGATTACCTGATTGATTGATAGTTGATGATTGATTACCTGATTGATTGATAGTTGATGATTGATCACCTGGTTGATAGCAGTTACAGTGAATCCCAGGTGAGGTACTGTGTTTGTCCGTGTGCGGAGGAAGAGCAAACAGGCCTGAGAGACTACAAGAAGGTTCTGGTTCAGCTGGAGACTCTGGAGATCAATGTGGGAGACCAGTGCAGGAAGGAGTTCACAGGTAAATACTCCTATCAGCCTGTTTAGTTCAATAGAAGACTTCGTCTGAAAATGGTGCCCTATATAATTGCCCTACTTTTGGCAAGGGCCAATGGAACTCTATTCAAGGTGAATGCTTTACATAGGGGATAGTTCTTTACATAGGGGATAGTTCTTTACATAGGGGATAGTTCTTTACATAGGGGATAGTTCTTTACATAGGGGATAGTTCTTTACATAGGGGATAGTTCTTTACATAGGGGACAGTTCTTTACATGGGGATAGTGCTTTACATAGGGGATAGTTCTTTACATAGGGGATAGTTCTTTACATAGGGGACAGTTCTTTACATAGGGGATAGTTCTTTTACATAGGGGATAGTTCTTTACATAGGGGATAGTTATTTAGGGGATAGTGCTTTACATAGGGGATAGTTCTTTACATGGGGATAGTTCTTTATATAGGGGATAGTTCTTTACATGGGGATAGTTCTTTACATAGGGGATAGTTCTTTTACATAGGGGATAGTTCTTTACATAGGGGATAGTTCTTTACATAAGGGGTAGTTCTTTACATAGGGGATAGTGCTTTACATAGGGGATAGTTCTTTACATAGGGGATAGTTCTTTACATAGGGGATAGTTCTTTACATGGGGTAGTTCTTTACATAGGGGATAGTGCTTTACATAGGGGATAGTTTTTACATAGGGGATAGTTCTTTACATAGGGATAGTTCTTTACATAGGGATAGTTCTTTATAGGGGATAGTTCTTTACATAGGGGATAGTTCTTTACATAGGGGATAGTGCTTTACATAGGGGATAGTTCTTTACATAGGGATAGTTCTTTACATAGGGGATAGTTCTTTACATGGGGATAGTGCTTTACATAGGGGATAGTTATTTACATAGGGGATAGTTCTTTACATAGGGGATAGTTCTTTACATAGGGGATAGTGATTTACATAGGGGATAGTTCTTTACATAGGGGATAGTTCTTTACATAGGGGATAGTTCTTTGGGGACAGTTCTTTACATAGGGGATAGTTCTTTACATAGGGGTTAGTTCTTTAGGGGACAGTTCTTTACATGGGGATAGTTCTTTACATAGGGGATAGTTCTTTACATAGGGGATAGTTCTTTACATAGGGGATAGTTCTTTACATAGGGGATAGTTCTTTACATAGGGGATAGTTCTTTACATAGGGATTAGTTCTTTACATAGGGATTAGTTCTTTACATAGGGGATAGTTCTTTACATAGGGGATAGTTCTTTACATAGGGGATAGTTCTTTACATAGGGGATAGTTCTTTACATAGGGGATAGTTCTTTACATAGGGGATAGTTCTTTACATAGGGATTAGTTCTTTACATAGGGGATAGTTCTTTACATAGGGGATAGTTCTTTACATAGGGGATAGTTCTTTACATAGGGGATAGTTCTTTGGGGATAGTTCTTTACATAGTGGTTAGTTCTTTACATAGGGGATAGTTCTTTAGGGGATAGTTCTTTACATAGTGGTTAGTTCTTTACATAGGGGATAGTTCTTTACATAGGGGTTAGTTCTTTACATAGGGGTTAGTTCTTTACATAGGGGATAGTTCTTTACATAGGGGATAGTTCTTTACATAGGGGATAGTTCTTTACATAGGGGATAGTTCTTTACATAGGGGTTAGTTCTTTAGGGGATAGTTCTTTACATAGGGATTAGTTCTTTACATAGGGGATAGTTCTTTACATAGGGGATAGTTCTTTACATAGGGGATAGTTCTTTACATAGGGGATAGTTCTTTACATAGGGGTTAGTTCTTTACATAGGGGATAGTTCTTTACATAGGGGATAGTTCTTTACATAGGGGATAGTTCTTTACATAGGGGATAGTTCTTTACATAGGGGATAGTTCTTTACATAGGGGATAGTTCTTTACATAGGGGATAGTTCTTTACATAGGGGATAGTTCTTTACATAGGGGATAGTTCTTTACATAGGGGATAGTTCTTTACATAGGGGATAGTTCTTTACATAGGGGATAGTTCTTTAGGGGATAGTTCTTTACATAGGGGATAGTTCTTTACATAGGGGATAGTTCTTTACATAGGGGATAGTTCTTTACATAGGGGATAGTTCTTTACATAGGGGATAGTTCTTTACATAGGGGATAGTTCTTTACATAGGGGATAGTTCTTTACATAGGGGATAGTTCTTTACATAGGGGATAGTTCTTTACATAGGGGACAGTTCTTTACATAGGGGATAGTTCTTTACATAGGGGATAGTTCTTTACATAGGGGATAGTTCTTTACATAGGGGTTAGTTCTTTAGGGGATAGTTCTTTACATAGGGGATAGTTCTTTACATAGGGGATAGTTCTTTACATAGGGGATAGTTCTTTAGGGGATAGTTCTTTACATAGGGGATAGTTCTTTACATAGGGGATAGTGCTTTACATAGGGGATAGTTCTTTACATAGGGGATAGTGCTTTACATAGGGGATAGTGCTTTACATAGGGGATAGTTCTTTACATAGGGGATAGTTCTTTACATAGGGGATAGTTCTTTACATAGGGGATAGTTCTTTACATAGGGGATAGTTCTTTACATAGGGGATAGTTCTTTACATAGGGGATAGTTCTTTACATAGGGGATAGTTCTTTACATAGGGGATAGTTCTTTACATAGGGGATAGTTCTTTACATAGGGGATAGTGCTTTACATAGGGGATAGTGCTTTACATAGGGGATAGTTCTTTACATAGGGGATAGTTCTTTACATAGGGGATAGTTCTTTAGGGGATAGTTCTTTACATAGGGGATAGTTCTTTACATAGGGGATAGTTCTTTACATAGGGGATAGTGCTTTACATAGGGGATAGTGCTTTACATAGGATAGTGCTTTACATAGGGGATAGTTCTTTACATAGGGGATAGTTCTTTACATAGGGGATAGTTCTTTACATAGGGTTAGTTCTTTGGGGATAGTTCTTTACATAGGGGATAGTTCTTTACATGGGGATAGTTCTTTACATAGGGGATAGTGCTTTACATAGGGGATAGTGCTTTACATAGGGGATAGTGCTTTACATAGGGGATAGTTCTTTACATAGGGATAGTTCTTTACATAGGGATAGTTCTTTACATAGGGGACAGTGCTTTACATGGGGATAGTTCTTTACATAGGGGATAGTTCTTTACATAGGGGATAGTTCTTTACATAGGGGATAGTTCTTTGGGGATAGTTCTTTACATAGGGGATAGTTCTTTACATAGGGGATAGTGCTTTACATAGGGGATAGTTCTTTACATAGGGGATAGTGCTTTACATAGGGGATAGTGCTTTACATAGGGGATAGTTCTTTACATAGGGGACAGTTCTTTACATAGGGCATAGTTATTTACATAGGGGATAGTTCTTTACATAGGGGATAGTTCTTTACATAGGGGATAGTTCTTTACATAGGGGATAGTTCTTTACATAGGGGATAGTTCTTTACATAGGGGATAGTTCTTTACATAGGGGATAGTTCTTTACATAGGGGATAGTTCTTTACATAGGGGATAGTTCTTTACATAGGGGATAGTTCTTTACATAGGGGATAGTTCTTTACATAGGGCATAGTTCTTTACATAGGGGATAGTTCTTTACATAGGGGATAGTTCTTTACATAGGGCATAGTTCTTTACATAGGGGATAGTTCTTTACATAGGGGATAGTTCTTTACATAGGGGATAGTTCTTTACATAGGGGACAGTTCTTTACATAGGGGATAGTTCTTTACATAGGGGATAGTTCTTTACATAGGGGATAGTGCTTTACATAGGGGATAGTTCTTTACATAGGGATAGTTCTTTACATAGGGGATAGTTCTTTACATAGGGGATAGTTCTTTACATAGGGGATAGTTCTTTACATAGGGGATAGTTCTTTACATAGGGGATAGTTCTTTGGGGACAGTTCTTTACATAGGGGATAGTTCTTTACATAGGGGATAGTTCTTTACATAGGGGATAGTTCTTTACATAGGGGATAGTGCTTTACATAGGGGATAGTGCTTTATAGGGGATAGTTCTTTACATAGGGGATAGTGCTTTACATAGGGGACAGTTCTTTACATAGGGATAGTGCTTTACATAGGGGATAGTGCTTTACATAGGGGATAGTTCTTTACATAGGGGATAGTTCTTTACATAGGGGATAGTGCTTTACATAGGGGATAGCTCTTTACATAGGGGATAGTTCTTTACATAGGGGATAGTTCTTTACATAGGGATAGTTCTTTGGGGACAGTTCTTTACATAGGGGATAGTGCTTTACATAGGGGATAGTTCTTTACATAGGGGATAGTTCTTTACATGGGATAGTTCTTTACAGTTCTTTACATAGGGATAGTGCTTTACATAGGGGATAGTTCTTTACATAGGGGATAGTTCTTTACATAGGGGATAGTTCTTTACATAGGGGATAGTTCTTTACATAGGGGACAGTTCTTTACATAGGGGATAGTGCTTTACATAGGGGATAGTTCTTTACATAGGGGATAGTTCTTTACATAGGGGATAGTTCTTTACATAGGGGACAGTTCTTTACATAGGCGATAGTTCTTTACATAGGGATAGTGCTTTACATAGGATAGTTCTATAGGGGACAGTTCTTTACATAGGGGATAGTGCTTTACATAGGGGATAGTTCTTTACATAGGGGATAGTTCTTTACATGGGGATAGTTCTTTACATAGGGGATAGTTCTTTACATAGGGGATAGTTCTTTACATAGGGGATAGTTCTTTAGGGGACAGTTCTTTACATAGGGGATAGTTCTTTACATAGGGGATAGTTCTTTACATAGGGGATAGTTCTTTACATAGGGGATAGTTCTTTACATAGGGGATAGTTCTTTACATAGGGGATAGTTCTTTACATAGGGGATAGTTCTTTACATAGGGATAGTGCTTTACATAGGGGATAGTTCTTTATATAGGGGATAGTTCTTTACATAGGGGATAGTTCTTTACATAGGGGATAGTTCTTTACATAGGGGATAGTTCTTTACATAGGGGATAGTGCTTTACATAGGGGATAGTTCTTTATATAGGGGATAGTTCTTTACATAGGGATAGTTCTTTACATAGTGGATAGTTCTTTACATAGGGGATAGTTATTTAGGGGATAGTGCTTTACATAGGGGATAGTTCTTTACATAGGGGATAGTTCTTTACATAGGGGATAGTGCTTTACATAGGGGATCGTTCTTTACATAGGGGATAGTGCTTTACATAGGTGATAGTTCTTTACATAGGGGATAGTGATTTACATAGGGGATCGTTCTTTACATAGGGGATAGTTCTTTACATAGGGGATAGTGCTTTACATAGGGGATAGTGCTTTACATAGGGGATAGTTCTTCATATAGGGGATAGTTATTTACATAGGGAATAGTTCCTTACATAGGGGATAGTTATTTACATAGGGGATTGTTCTTTACATAGGGGATACATGTGGTCCTTCTGTAGCTCAGTTGGTAGAGCATGGCGCTTGTAACTCCAGGGTAGTGGGTTCAATCCCGGGACCACCCATACGTAGAATGTATGCACACATGACTGTAAGTCGCTTTGGATAAAAGCGTCTGCTAAATGGCATATATTATTATTATTATTATTATTCTTTACAAATTGGACAGTTCTTTACATAGGGGATAGTGCTTTACATAGGGGATAGTTCTTTACATAGGAGATAGTTCTTTACATAGGGGATAGTGCTTTACATAGGGGATAGTTATTTACATAGGGGATAGTTATTTACATAGGGGATAGTGCTTTACATAGGGATAGTTATTTACATAGGGGATAGTGCTTTACATAGGGGATAGTTCTTTAGGGGATAGTTCTTTAGGGGATTTTTATTTACATAGGGGATAGTGCTTTACATAGGGGATAGTGCTTTACATAGGGGATATTTATTTAGGGGATAGTGCTTTACGTAGGGATAGTTCTTTACATAGGGGATAGTTCTTTACATAGGGGATAGTGCTTTACATAGGGGATAGTTATTTACATAGGGGATAGTTATTTACATAGGGGATAGTGCTTTACATAGGGGATAGTTATTTACATAGGGGATAGTGCTTTACATAGGGGATAGTTCTTTAGGGGATTTTTATTTACATAGGGGATAGTGCTTTACATAGGGGATAGTGCTTTAGGGGATCGTTTTTACATGGTGGATCGTTTTTACGGGGGATAGTTTTTACATGGGGATAGTGCTTTGGGGATAGTTTTCACATGGGGGATCGTTTTTATATGGGGGATAGTTTTTACATAGGGGATAGTTCTTTACATAGGGGATAGTTCTTTAGGGGATAGTGCTTTACATAGGGATAGTTTTTACATAGGGGATAGTTTTTACATGGGGGATAGTTTTTTACATGGGGGATAGTTTTTACATAGGGGATAGTTCTTTACATAGGGGATAGTTCTTTACATCGGAGATAGTGCTTTACATGGGGGATAGTTCTTTACATAGGGGATAGTGCTTTACATAGGCGATAGTTCTTTACATAGGGGATAGTGCTTTACATAGGGGATAGTTATTTAGGGGATAGTTCTTTACATAGGGGATAGTTCTTTACATAGGGGATAGTGCTTTACATAGGGGATAGTTCTTTACATAGGGGATAGTTATTTACATGGGGATAGTGCTTTACATAGGGGATAGTTCTTTACATGGGGATGAGTGCTTTACATAGGGGATAGTTCTTTACATAGGGGATAGTTCTTTACATAGGGGATAGTTCTTTACATAGGGGATAGTTCTTTACATAGGGGATAGTTCTTTACATAGGGGATAGTTCTTTACATAGGGGATAGTTCTTTACATAGGGATAGTTCTTTACATAGGGGATAGTTCTTTACATAGGGGATAGTTCTTTACATAGGATAGTTCTTTACATAGGGGATAGTTCTTTACATGGGGATAGTGCTTTACATAGGGGATAGTGCTTTACATAGGGGATAGTTCTTTACATAGGATAGTTCCTTACATAGGGGATAGTTATTTACATAGGGGATTGTTCTTTACATAGGGGATACATGTGGTCCTTCTGTAGCTCAGTTGGTAGAGCAGGGCGCTTGTAACGCCAGGGTAGTGGGTTCAATCCCGGGACCACCCATTACGTAGAATGTATGCACACATGACTGTATAAATGGCATATATTATTATTATTATTATTATTCTTTACAAATTGGACAGTTCTTTACATAGGGATAGTGCTTTACATAGGGGATAGTTCTTTACATAGGAGATAGTTCTTTACATAGGGGATAGTGCTTTACATAGGGGATAGTTATTTACATAGGGGATAGTTATTTACATAGGGGATAGTGCTTTACATAGGGGATAGTTATTTACATTAGTGCTTTACATAGGGGATAGTTCTTTAGGATAGTTCTTTAGGGGATTTTTATTTACATAGGGGATAGTGCTTTACATAGGGGATAGTGCTTTACATAGGGATATTTATTTAGGGGATAGTGCTTTACGTAGGGGATAGTTCTTTACATAGGGGATAGTTCTTTACATAGGGGATAGTGCTTTACATAGGGGATAGTTATTTACATAGGGGATAGTTATTTACATAGGGGATAGTGCTTTACATAGGGGATAGTTATTTACATAGGGGATAGTGCTTTACATAGGGGATAGTTCTTTAGGGGATTTTTATTTACATAGGGGATAGTGCTTTACATTAGTGCTTTAGGGGATCGTATTTTACATGGGGGATAGTTTTTTACACGGGGGATAGTTTTTACATGGGGATAGTGCTTTGGGGATAGTTTTTTCACATGGGGGATAGTTTTTATATGGGGGATAGTTTTTACATAGGGGATAGTTCTTTAGGGGATAGTGCTTTACATAGGGGATAGTTTTTACATAGGGGATAGTTTTTACATTAGTTTTTACATGGGGATAGTTTTTTACATAGGGGATCGTTTTTACATGGGGATAGTTCTTTACATAGGGGATAGTTCTTTACATCGGAGATAGTGCTTTACATAGGGGATAGTTATTTAGGGGATAGTTCTTTACATAGGGGATAGTGCTTTACATAGGCGATAGTTCTTTACATAGGGGATAGTGCTTTACATAGGGGATAGTTATTTAGGGGATAGTTCTTTACATAGGGGATAGTTCTTTACATAGGGGATAGTTCTTTACATAGGGGATAGTTCTTTACATGGGGATAGTGCTTTACATAGGGATAGTGCTTTACATAGGGGATAGTTCTTTACATGGGGATTTGTGCTTTACATAGGGGATAGTTCTTTACATAGGGGATAGTTCTTTACATAGGGGATAGTGCTTTACATAGGGGATAGTTCTTTACATAGGGGATAGTTCTTTACATGGGGATAGTTCTTTACATAGGGGATAGTGCTTTACATAGGCGATAGTTCTTTACATAGGGGATAGTGCTTTACATAGGGGATAGTTATTTAGGGGATAGTTCTTTACATAGGGGATAGTTCTTTACATAGGGGATAGTTCTTTACATAGGGGACAGTGCTTTACATAGGGGATAGTTCTTTACATAGGGGATAGTGGTTTACATAGGGGATAGTGCTTTACATAGGGGATAGTTATTTAGGGGATAGTTCTTTACATAGGGGATAGTTCTTTACATAGGGGATAGTTCTTTACATAGGATAGTTCTTTACATAGGGGATAGTGCTTTACATAGGGGATAGTTATTTAGGGGATAGTTCTTTACATAGGGGATAGTTCTTTACATAGGGGATAGTTCTTTACATAGGGGACAGTGCTTTACATGGGGATAGTTCTTTACATAGGGGATAGTTCTTTACATAGGGGATATTTCTTTACATAGGGGATAGTTCTTTACATGGGGATAGTGCTTTACATAGGGGATAGTGCTTTACATAGGGATAGTTCTTTACATAGGGGATAGTTCCTTACATAGAGGATAGTTCTTTAGGGGATAGTTCTTTAGGGGATAGTTCTTTACATAGGGGATAGTTCCTTACATAGAGGATAGTTCTTTAGGGGATAGTTCTTTGGGGATAGTTCTTTAGGGGACAGTGCTTTACATAGGGGATAGTTCTTTACATAGGGGATAGTGCTTTACATAGGGATAGTTATTTAGGGGACAGTGCTTTACATAGGGGATAGTTCTTTACATAGGGGATAGTTCTTTACATAGGGGATAGTTCTTTACATAGGGATACTTCTTTACATAGTGGATAGTTCTTTACATAGGGGATAGTTATTTAGGGGATAGTGCTTTACATAGGGGATAGTTCTTTACATAGGGGATAGTTCTTTACATAGGGGATAGTGCTTTACATAGGGGATCGTTCTTTACATAGGGGATAGTGCTTTACATAGGTGATAGTTCTTTACATAGGGGATAGTGATTTACATAGGGGATCGTTCTTTACATAGGGGATAGTTCTTTACATAGGGGATAGTGCTTTACATAGGGGATAGTGCTTTACATAGGGGATAGTTCTTCATATAGGGGATAGTTATTTACATAGGGAATAGTTCCTTACATAGGGGATAGTTATTTACATAGGGGATTGTTCTTTACATAGGGGATACATGTGGTCCTTCTGTAGCTCAGTTGGTAGAGCATGGCGCTTGTAACTCCAGGGTAGTGGGTTCAATCCCGGGACCACCCATACGTAGAATGTATGCACACATGACTGTAAGTCGCTTTGGATAAAAGCGTCTGCTAAATGGCATATATTATTATTATTATTATTATTCTTTACAAATTGGACAGTTCTTTACATAGGGGATAGTGCTTTACATAGGGGATAGTTCTTTACATAGGAGATAGTTCTTTACATAGGGGATAGTGCTTTACATAGGGGATAGTTATTTACATAGGGGATAGTTATTTACATAGGGGATAGTGCTTTACATAGGGGATAGTGCTTTACATAGGGGATAGTTCTTTAGGGGATAGTTCTTTAGGGGATTTTTATTTACATAGGGGATAGTGCTTTACATAGGGGATAGTGCTTTACATAGGGGATATTTATTTAGGGGATAGTGCTTTACGTAGGGGATAGTTCTTTACATAGGGGATAGTTCTTTACATAGGGGATAGTGCTTTACATAGGGGATAGTTATTTACATAGGGGATAGTTATTTACATAGGGGATAGTGCTTTACATAGGGGATAGTTATTTACATAGGGGATAGTGCTTTACATAGGGGATAGTTCTTTAGGGGATTTTTATTTACATAGGGGATAGTGCTTTACATAGGGGATAGTGCTTTAGGGGATCGTTTTTACATGGTGGATCGTTTTTACGGGGATAGTTTTTACATGGGGATAGTGCTTTAGGGGATAGTTTTCACATGGGGGATCGTTTTTATATGGGGGATAGTTTTTACATAGGGGATAGTTCTTTACATAGGGGATAGTTCTTTAGGGGATAGTGCTTTACATAGGGGATAGTTTTTACATAGGGGATAGTTTTTACATGGGGGATAGTTTTTTACATGGGGGATAGTTTTTACATAGGGGATAGTTCTTTACATAGGGGATAGTTCTTTACATCGGAGATAGTGCTTTACATGGGGGATAGTTCTTTACATAGGGGATAGTGCTTTACATAGGCGATAGTTCTTTACATAGGGGATAGTGCTTTACATAGGGGATAGTTATTTAGGGGATAGTTCTTTACATAGGGGATAGTTCTTTACATAGGGGATAGTGCTTTACATAGGGGATAGTTCTTTACATAGGGGATAGTTATTTACATGGGGATAGTGCTTTACATAGGGGATAGTTCTTTACATGGGGATAGTGCTTTACATAGGGGATAGTTCTTTACATAGGGGATAGTTCTTTACATAGGGGATAGTTCTTTACATAGGGGATAGTTCTTTACATAGGGGATAGTTCTTTACATAGGGGATAGTTCTTTACATAGGGGATAGTTCTTTACATAGGGGATAGTTCTTTACATAGGGGATAGTTCTTTACATAGGGATAGTTCTTTACATAGGGGATAGTTCTTTACATAGGGGATAGTTCTTTACATAGGGGATAGTTCTTTACATAGGGGATAGTTCTTTACATGGGGATAGTGCTTTACATAGGGGATAGTGCTTTACATAGGGGATAGTTCTTTACATAGGGAATAGTTCCTTACATAGGGGATAGTTATTTACATAGGGGATTGTTCTTTACATAGGGGATACATGTGGTCCTTCTGTAGCTCAGTTGGTAGAGCAGGGCGCTTGTAACGCCAGGGTAGTGGGTTCAATCCCGGGACCACCCATACGTAGAATGTATGCACACATGACTGTAAGTCGCTTTGGATAAAAGCGTCTGCTAAATGGCATATATTATTATTATTATTATTATTCTTTACAAATTGGACAGTTCTTTACATAGGGGATAGTGCTTTACATAGGGGATAGTTCTTTACATAGGAGATAGTTCTTTACATAGGGGATAGTGCTTTACATAGGGGATAGTTATTTACATAGGGGATAGTTATTTACATAGGGGATAGTGCTTTACATAGGGGATAGTTATTTACATAGGGGATAGTGCTTTACATAGGGATAGTTCTTTAGGGGATAGTTCTTTAGGGGATTTTTATTTACATAGGGGATAGTGCTTTACATAGGGGATAGTGCTTTACATAGGGGATATTTATTTAGGGGATAGTGCTTTACGTAGGGGATAGTTCTTTACATAGGGGATAGTTCTTTACATAGGGGATAGTGCTTTACATAGGGGATAGTTATTTACATAGGGGATAGTTATTTACATAGGGGATAGTGCTTTACATAGGGGATAGTTATTTACATAGGGGATAGTGCTTTACATAGGGGATAGTTCTTTAGGGGATTTTTATTTACATAGGGGATAGTGCTTTACATAGGGGATAGTGCTTTAGGGGATCGTATTTTACATGGGGGATAGTTTTTACACGGGGATAGTTTTTACATGGGGATAGTGCTTTAGGGGATAGTTTTTCACATGGGGGATAGTTTTTATATGGGGGATAGTTTTTACATAGGGGATAGTTCTTTAGGGGATAGTGCTTTACATAGGGGATAGTTTTTACATAGGGGATAGTTTTTACATGGGGGATAGTTTTTACATGGGGGATAGTTTTTTACATAGGGGATCGTTTTTTACATGGGGATAGTTCTTTACATAGGGGATAGTTCTTTACATCGGAGATAGTGCTTTACATAGGGATAGTTATTTAGGGGATAGTTCTTTACATAGGGGATAGTGCTTTACATAGGCGATAGTTCTTTACATAGGGGATAGTGCTTTACATAGGGGATAGTTATTTAGGGGATAGTTCTTTACATAGGGGATAGTTCTTTACATAGGGGATAGTTCTTTACATAGGGGATAGTTCTTTACATGGGGATAGTGCTTTACATAGGGGATAGTGCTTTACATAGGGGATAGTTCTTTACATGGGGATTTGTGCTTTACATAGGGGATAGTTCTTTACATAGGGGATAGTTCTTTACATAGGGGATAGTGCTTTACATAGGGGATAGTTCTTTACATAGGGGATAGTTCTTTACATGGGGATAGTTCTTTACATAGGGGATAGTGCTTTACATAGGCGATAGTTCTTTACATAGGGGATAGTGCTTTACATAGGGGATAGTTATTTAGGGGATAGTTCTTTACATAGGGGATAGTTCTTTACATAGGGGATAGTTCTTTACATAGGGGACAGTGCTTTACATAGGGGATAGTTCTTTACATAGGGGATAGTGCTTTACATAGGGGATAGTGCTTTACATAGGGGATAGTTATTTAGGGGATAGTTCTTTACATAGGGGATAGTTCTTTACATAGGGGATAGTTCTTTACATAGGGGATAGTTCTTTACATAGGGGATAGTGCTTTACATAGGGGATAGTTATTTAGGGGATAGTTCTTTACATAGGGGATAGTTCTTTACATAGGGGATAGTTCTTTACATAGGGGACAGTGCTTTACATGGGGATAGTTCTTTACATAGGGGATAGTTCTTTACATAGGGGATAGTTCTTTACATAGGGGATAGTTCTTTACATGGGGATAGTGCTTTACATAGGGGATAGTGCTTTACATAGGGGATAGTTCTTTACATAGGGGATAGTTCCTTACATAGAGGATAGTTCTTTAGGGGATAGTTCTTTAGGGGATAGTTCTTTACATAGGGGATAGTTCCTTACATAGAGGATAGTTCTTTAGGGGATAGTTCTTTAGGGGATAGTTCTTTAGGGGACAGTGCTTTACATAGGGGATAGTTCTTTACATAGGGGATAGTGCTTTACATAGGGGATAGTTATTTAGGGGACAGTGCTTTACATAGGGGATAGTTCTTTACATAGGGGATAGTTCTTTACATAGGGGATAGTTCTTTACATAGGGGATACTTCTTTACATAGTGGATAGTTCTTTACATAGGGGATAGTTATTTAGGGGATAGTGCTTTACATAGGGGATAGTTCTTTACATAGGGGATAGTTCTTTACATAGGGGATAGTGCTTTACATAGGGGATCGTTCTTTACATAGGGGATAGTGCTTTACATAGGTGATAGTTCTTTACATAGGGGATAGTGATTTACATAGGGATCGTTCTTTACATAGGGGATAGTTCTTTACATAGGGGATAGTGCTTTACATAGGGGATAGTGCTTTACATAGGGGATAGTTCTTCATATAGGGATAGTTATTTACATAGGGAATAGTTCCTTACATAGGGATAGTTATTTACATAGGGGATTGTTCTTTACATAGGGGATACATGTGGTCCTTCTGTAGCTCAGTTGGTAGAGCATGGCGCTTGTAACTCCAGGGTAGTGGGTTCAATCCCGGGACCACCCATACGTAGAATGTATGCACACATGACTGTAAGTCGCTTTGGATAAAAGCGTCTGCTAAATGGCATATATTATTATTATTATTATTATTCTTTAAAAAATGGACAGTTCTTTACATAGGGGATAGTGCTTTACATAGGGGATAGTTCTTTACATAGGAGATAGTTCTTTACATAGGGGATAGTGCTTTACATAGGGGATAGTTATTTACATAGGGGATAGTTATTTACATAGGGGATAGTGCTTTACATAGGGGATAGTTATTTACATAGGGGATAGTGCTTTACATAGGGGATAGTTCTTTAGGGGATAGTTCTTTAGGGGATTTTTATTTACATAGGGGATAGTGCTTTACATAGGGGATAGTGCTTTACATAGGGGATATTTATTTAGGGGATAGTGCTTTACGTAGGGGATAGTTCTTTACATAGGGGATAGTTCTTTACATAGGGGATAGTGCTTTACATAGGGGATAGTTATTTACATAGGGGATAGTTATTTACATAGGGGATAGTGCTTTACATAGGGGATAGTTATTTACATAGGGGATAGTGCTTTACATAGGGGATAGTTCTTTAGGGGATTTTTATTTACATAGGGGATAGTGCTTTACATAGGGGATAGTGCTTTAGGGGATCGTTTTTACATGGTGGATCGTTTTTTACACGGGGATAGTTTTTACATGGGGATAGTGCTTTAGGGGATAGTTTTTCACATGGGGGATCGTTTTTTTATATGGGGGATAGTTTTTTACATAGGGGATAGTTCTTTACATAGGGGATAGTTCTTTGGGGATAGTGCTTTACATAGGGGATAGTTTTTACATAGGGGATAGTTTTTACATGGGGGATAGTTTTTTACATGGGGGATAGTTTTTACATAGGGGATAGTTCTTTACATAGGGGATAGTTCTTTACATCGGAGATAGTGCTTTACATGGGGGATAGTTCTTTACATAGGGGATAGTGCTTTACATAGGCGATAGTTCTTTACATAGGGGATAGTGCTTTACATAGGGGATAGTTATTTAGGGGATAGTTCTTTACATAGGGGATAGTTCTTTACATAGGGGATAGTGCTTTACATAGGGGATAGTTCTTTACATAGGGGATAGTTATTTACATGGGGATAGTGCTTTACATAGGGGATAGTTCTTTACATGGGGATAGTGCTTTACATAGGGGATAGTTCTTTACATAGGGGATAGTTCTTTACATAGGGGATAGTTCTTTACATAGGGGATAGTTCTTTACATAGGGGATAGTTCTTTACATAGGGGATAGTTCTTTACATAGGGGATAGTTCTTTACATAGGGGATAGTTCTTTACATAGGGGATAGTTCTTTACATAGGGGATAGTTCTTTACATAGGGGATAGTTCTTTACATAGGGGATAGTGCTTTACATAGGGGATAGTTCTTTACATAGGGGATAGTGCTTTACATAGGGGATAGTTCTTTACATAGGGGATAGTTCTTTACATGGGGGATAGTTCTTTACATAGGGGATAGTGCTTTACATAGGGGATAGTTCTTTACATAGGGGATAGTTCTTTACATGGGGATAGTTCTTTACATAGGGGATAGTGCTTTACATAGGCGATAGTTCTTTACATAGGGGATAGTGCTTTACATAGGGGATAGTTATTTAGGGGATAGTTCTTTACATAGGGGATAGTTCTTTACATAGGGGATAGTGCTTTACATAGGGGATAGTTCTTTACATAGGGGATAGTTCTTTACATAGGGGATAGTTCTTTACATGGGGATAGTGCTTTACATAGGAGATAGTTCTTTACATAGGGGATAGTGCTTTACATAGGAGATAGTTCTTTACATGGGGATAGTGCTTTACATAGGAGATAGTTCTTTACATAGGGGATAGTGCTTTACATAGGGGATAGTTCTTTACATAGGGGATAGTTCCTTACATAGAGGATAGTTCTTTAGGGGATAGTTCTTTAGGGGATAGTTCTTTAGGGGACAGTGCTTTACATAGGGGATAGTTCTTTACATAGGGGATAGTGCTTTACATAGGGGATAGTTCTTTACATAGGGGATAGTTCTTTACATAGGGGATAGTTATTTAGGGGACAGTGCTTTACATAGGGGATAGTGCTTTACATAGGGGATAGTTCTTTACATAGGGGACAGTTCTTTAAGGGATAGTTTTTACATAGGGGATAGTTCTTTACATAGGGGATAGTGCTTTACATAGGGGATAGTTCTTTACATAGGGGATAGTTCTTTACATAGGGGATAGTGCTTTACATAGGGGATAGTGCTTTACATAGGGGATAGTTATTTAGGGGATAGTTCTTTACATAGGGGATAGTTCTTTACATAGGGGATAGTGCTTTACATAGGGGATAGTTCTTTACATAGGGGATAGTTATTTACATGGGGATAGTGCTTTACATAGGGGATAGTTCTTTACATAGGGGATAGTGCTTTACATAGGGGATAGTTCTTTACATAGGGGATAGTTCTTTACATAGGGGATAGTTCTTTACATAGGGGATAGTTCTTTACATAGGGGATAGTTCTTTACATAGGGGATAGTTCTTTACATAGGGGATAGTTCTTTACATAGGGGATAGTTCTTTACATAGGGGATAGTTCTTTACATAGGGGATAGTTCTTTACATAGGGGATAGTTCTTTACATAGGGGATAGTGCTTTACATAGGGGATAGTTCTTTACATAGGGGATAGTGCTTTACATAGGGGATAGTTCTTTACATAGGGGATAGTTCTTTACATAGGGGATAGTTCTTTACATAGGGGATAGTGCTTTACATAGGGGATAGTGCTTTACATAGGGGATAGTTCTTTACATGGGGATAGTTCTTTACATAGGGGATAGTGCTTTACATAGGCGATAGTTCTTTACATAGGGGATAGTGCTTTACATAGGGGATAGTTATTTAGGGGATAGTTCTTTACATAGGGGATAGTTCTTTACATAGGGGATAGTGCTTTACATAGGGGATAGTTCTTTACATAGGGGATAGTTCTTTACATAGGGGATAGTTCTTTACATGGGGATAGTGCTTTACATAGGAGATAGTTCTTTACATAGGGGATAGTGCTTTACATAGGAGATAGTTCTTTACATGGGGATAGTGCTTTACATAGGAGATAGTTCTTTACATAGGGGATAGTGCTTTACATAGGGGATAGTTCTTTACATAGGGGATAGTTCCTTACATAGAGGATAGTTCTTTAGGGGATAGTTCTTTAGGGGATAGTTCTTTAGGGGACAGTGCTTTACATAGGGGATAGTTCTTTACATAGGGGATAGTGCTTTACATAGGGGATAGTTCTTTACATAGGGGATAGTTCTTTACATAGGGGATAGTTATTTAGGGGACAGTGCTTTACATAGGGGATAGTGCTTTACATAGGGGATAGTTCTTTACATAGGGGACAGTTCTTTAAGGGATAGTTTTTACATAGGGATAGTTCTTTACATAGGGGATAGTGCTTTACATAGGGGATAGTTCTTTACATAGGGGATAGTTCTTTACATAGGGGATAGTGCTTTACATAGGGGATAGTGCTTTACATAGGGGATAGTTCTTTACATAGGGGATAGTGCTTTACATAGGGGATAGTTATTTAGGGGACAGTGCTTTACATAGGGGATAGTGCTTTACATAGGGGACAGTTCTTTAAGGGATAGTTTTTTACATAGGGGATAGTTCTTTACATAGGGGATAGTGCTTTACATAGGGGATAGTTCTTTACATAGGGGATAGTTCTTTACATAGGGGATAGTGCTTTACATAGGGGATAGTGCTTTACATAGGGGATAGTTCTTTACATAGGGGATAGTGCTTTACATAGGGGATAGTGCTTTACATAGGGGATAGTGCTTTACATAGGGGATAGTTCTTTAAGGGATAGTTTTTTACATGGGGGATAGTTATTTACATAGGGGATAGTTCTTTACATAGGGGATAGTTCTTTACATAGGGGATAGTTATTTACATAGGGGACAGTTCTTTAAGGGATAGTTTTTTACATGGGGGATAGTTTGCCATTTTGGATGCATTGACACAGCTCCTGAGCCTTCATAAAGACAGGATTCATTTATCCTCCTCCTGTCCCCTCCTCTACAATCCTCTCTTCCACTTCTCTCCTCCTCTTCTCCCCTCCTCTTCTCACCCTCCTCTCCTTCTCCCCTCCTCTTCTCCCCTATTCTCCCCTCCCCTACTCTTCCCCCCTCTCCTCCTCCTCTCCCCTCCTCTTCTCCTCTCCTCCCCCCTCCCCTCCTCTTCTCCCCTCCCCTCCTCTTCTCCCCTCCCCTCCTCTTCTCCCCTTCTCTCCTTCTCCCCTCCTCTCCTTCTCCCCTCCCCTCCTCTCCTCTCCTTCTCCCCTCCCCTCCTCTTCCCTCTCCTCCTCTTCTCCCCTCCTCCTCTCCCCTCTTCTCCTCTCCCCTCCTCTTCTCCCCTCCTCTTCTCCCCTCCCCTCCTCTTCTCCCCTTCTCTCCTTTTCCCCTCCTCTCCTTCTCCCCTCCCCTCCTCTCCTCTCCTTCTCCCCTCCCCTCCTCTCCCCTCTCCTCCTCCCCTCTCCTCCTCTTCTCCCCTCCTCTTCTCCCCTCCTCTTCTCCCATCCTCTCCCCTCTCCTCCTCTTCTCCCCTCCTCCTCTCCCCTCTTCTCCTCTCCCCTCCTCTTCTCCCCTCCTCTTCTCCCCTCCCTCCTCTTCTCCCCTTCTCTCCTTCTCCCCTCCTCTCCTTCTCCCCTCCTCTCCCCTCTCCTCCTCTTCTCCCCTCCTCTTCTCCCCTCCTCCTCTCCTCTCCACTCCTCCTCCCCAGATCTGATGACAGAGATGATGGATCTGAGTAGTGATGTGGGTGGACCAGGTATTCCTCTCCTGGACTATAAGACATATGCAGAGCGCGTGTTCTTCCCCGGCCAGAGGGGGGCGCCCCTGAGTCAGAACCTGGACCTGCCAGAGTCCCGCAGACGGACGGTGGAACAGGGCCTGGGACAACTCAACAACCTCCTCAACAACAGACTGTTCCTTATCAGGGTGAGTAAATGGTTGGACATATAGACATATAGACGGACAGAAGGAAGTGCAGGCAGACAGGGAAAGTGTTGGTTTGTCCAGACAAATCTGGTGGAAGTGAGCTTTGTCTGGACAAATCTAGTAGTAAGGGAATACCCCCTGTATTGGACAAAAATGAATGGCATGTCATTGGCATCGGACAAACCATATACACATTGGCCAATACCACCCAATTCGGCGTTGATTCATCCAAAGTGTATTGCAAATGCCATATGGTAATTGCCAGTTGTAACACTTTAAAAAATTCAACAGGGGGCAAATGCGCTCCACCGGGGTTTTCATATTGGATATGTAACCCAAATTAATGTCCAAAAGTAAAATTTTGAAAAAATGAACTTTTTTTCAAAAACTTATCACCCCTTAAAAAAGTGCTTTCTGGACCGTTTTTGAAATTCTTTCGATTTTTTGTCAATTACACATGTGTAAGAACTGTATGAATATACTTTTGTCCAATTTTATTATCATAATTTTTTTAAAAAATTTATATGCGCATAAGGAATATGTTTTGTCCAATTCCAATATGATTTCATAGGAAGTCAAAAGTCAAAAGTCAAAAATGTCAAAATTTTGTAAAAAACTTCACACACCCATAAAAAAGTGCTTTCTGGACCGTTTTCGAAATTCTTTCGATTTTTTGTCAATTACACATGTGTAAGAACTGTATGAATATACTTTTGTCCAATTTTATTATCATAATTTTTTTTTTTTTTTTTACATGCGCATAAGGAATATGTTTTGTCCAATTCCAATATGATTTCATAGGAAGTCAAAAGTCAAAAGTCAAAAATGTCAAAATTTTGTAAAAAACTTCACACACCCTTAAAAAAGTGCTTTCTGGACCGTTTTTTGAAATTCTTTCAATTTTTTTGTCAATTACACATGTGTAAGAACTGTATGAATATACTTTTGTCCAATTTTATTATCATATTTTTTTATATATTTTTTTAAATTGTGCATAAGGATTTTTTTTGTGGGCCAAATGACGTAAGAAATTTGACATGCTCAAAAATCCTGCAGAAATGCAAAATTGACTGGCCTGATGAACACAGGATGGCTGAGCAGTGATAGTTGTACATTTCCATCACCTGTTGTGTTGATTTCATCATGTCCATTTGTTTATGTTTTCTCACTTTTGCAAAGTCACTGTGCATTTGCAATATGGTTCAATGGGCAGGTACCATCACGAATTTGTCATGCTATAAAAATCCTGCAGGAATGTGAAATTGACTGGTCTGATGAACACAGGATGGCCGAGCAGTGATAGTTGTACATTTCCATCACTTGTTGTGTTGATTTCATCATGTCCATTAGGTGATGTTTTTTCACTATAGAATCATATTGCAAATGCACGTGCATTGTTGTGCAACTGGTAACCCAAAAATTAAAATATGGTTGTAAATGCATTTACCGGTCATTCTGATATTAATGCTCGCTATGGGAACACAGGATGGCCGGGCAGTGATAGTTGTACATTTCCATCACTCGTTGTGTTGATTTCATCATGTCCATTAGGTGATGTTTTTACACTATAGAATCATATTGCAAGTGCGCGCGCATTTGCAATATGTTTCAATGTGCATTTACCATATGAAATTTGACATGCTCAAAAATGCAAAATTGACTGGTCTGATGGACACAGGATGGCCGAGCAGTGATAGTTGTACATTTCCATCACTCGTTGTGTTGATTTCATCATGTCCATTAGGTGATGTTTTACACTATAGAATCATATTGCAAGTGCGCGCGCATTTGCAATATGTTTCAATGTGCATTTACCATATGAAATTTGACATGCTCAAAAATGCAAAATTGACTGGTCTGATGGACACAGGATGGCCGAGCAGTGATAGTTGTACATTTCCATCACTCGTTGTGTTGATTTCATCATGTCCATTAGGTGATGTTTTTACACTATAGAATCATATTGCAAGTGCGCGCATTTGCAATATGTTTCAATGTGCATTTACCATATGAAATTTGACATGCTCAAAAATGCAAAATTGACTGGTCTGATGGACACAGGATGGCCGAGCAGTGATAGTTGTACATTTCCATCACTCGTTGTGTTGATTTCATCATGTCCATTAGGTGATGTTTTTACACTATAGAATCATATTGCAAGTGCGCGCGCATTTGCAATATGTTTCAATGTGCATTTACCATATGAAATTTGACATGCTCAAAAATGCAAAATTGACTGGTCTGATGAACACAGGATGGCTGAGCAGTGATAGTTGTACATTTCCATCACTCGTTGTGTTGATTTCATCATGTCCATTTGTTTATGTTTTTCTCACTTTTGCAAAGTCACTGTGCATTTGCAATATGGTTCAATGGGCAGGTACCATCACGAATTTGTCATGCTATAAAAATCCTGCAGGAATGTGAAATTGACTGGCCCGATGAACTCGGGATAGCTGGGCAGTGATTCTGGTTCATCTCCATGGCTCGTTAGGGTTGATTTCAGAATGTCACTTTTGGTGATGGTCCCTCTCCGTTTAAACATATTGCTAATGTACAAAAGTCAACTAGCAAGTCAGTGTCCATCAGTCAATTAGATGTCATTTTGACACCAAACTGATACCAATTGACACCAAACCCACTTTTTCCAACTCATTTAGAAGCCAACTATCATATATGTCAGAGCAGGCCCATAATTCACAGCGCCTTTAGTTTAAAACATAATAAAAACGTAAAACACATAGTTACGTTCTAGCTGCGGGTCCAGGTCAGACATTATGTGAAGGCCTATGTGAGGCGACCCCGAATCCCGAGTTTCGGCTCGATAGGTCCTTCGGTGCCCGAGTAAAACCCTAATTGGTGCTGAAAATCCACTTTTTCCATGCCTTGCTATGGGGTCCTTGAATGAGCTATCGGACCGAAACGTTGGGGTCCGTCTCTATGGGCCGAGCCGGTTCCAATGCACCTAGTCTTGTGTCTCTGAGACTTTTCTAAATGTCGCCATTTTCGTAATGGTCAAAATGAATTGAAATCATTGCAAATGTACGAGGCTATTTCTCGGTCCGAGAACCTTCTAGAGCCACCTAACTCACCACGCACTATCGACCCGAGGTCTAGAACAGGTTTCTAAAGTTTCGGAACTCTAGGTCTGACGGTTCTTTTAGCTCGAACAAAGCTAACTATTGGAGGCACTGTCTGTCTCTACAACCCCCAATACGTCCCTCCTTCCAAGTTGTGTGTCTGTGTGATTTAGTTTTCCTTTGAAATTTTATGGGAAAAATGACTGATTTACAGTTCATGGGGGTTGCCTAATCACACATATGAAGTTTTGGACAGATCTGACTTTTTAACCCCTCGAAACAGCCCCTGAGACACCAATTAAGGCACTTCCGGTTGGCACAGGAAGCTATAAGTCAACACATATCCTCACTGGGCTATGCTTTTACAGAATCCTGTGTTTTAAGTCCTTACGTTAAGAATTGACTGATTTACACAGGGTTGAATGCACTATGTCTATCAAACTGCAGGCAGGTAATGGAAAAACACTTTTAGGGTGATTTTAACCACTTCCGGTTGGTCCAGGAAGCTTAGAATCAACACAGGTAGACCTCATACTGGCCTGATGGACTGTCATCAAAGACAGGTTCATACGGCATTCATAACCCATATAGACTTCAGGTTGAATTTAGGGGTTCAGGCAATGTATTCCTATGGGGAGAGAAGTCAATGCAAACTCTTTGAAGTAAACACCTTCTTTTAACTATTAAGGGTTAATGCCACACGGTCAAGGTTAGGCTTGCACGGATCGGAAGGACCTTAGGAACGTACCTGAGGTCGAATTGTGCTTCTCACCCTAACGGTTCTCTCACTGTCACCCAAAAGCAAATGACGTTGTGGGGCAGGCTTCATTTTGGGCCTACTTTTCTAATGGTCGCTGCGCTCAGACCGAGCGAGCTACGGTCAAGCGGGATATCTCGTTGAACTCGGCACGGCCTAGAGATTATGTTTATGCCATTGCCTGCTCTCTGTGTCTTTGAGAACCGCACTTTTTCACTCCATCCTTGCTGTGTGTGCGTGTGAGAGCTTTTCTTTGACATCTGCTGGGAGAAATGACTGATTTACAGTTCATGAGGGTTACCTAGTCACACATATGAAGTTTTGAAAAGATCTGACCTTTTAACCCATGGAAACTGCCACTGTGACACCATTAAAGGCACTTCCGGTTGGCACAGGAAGCTATAAATAAACTCATATCATGATTGGGGTATGCCTTTACAGAATCCCGAGTTTTAAGTCTTTACGTTAAGAACTGAGTTATTTACGGAGGGTTTAGTGAGTGTGTGTTATTTCAGAAAATCATAGAAAATCACAGAAATCTCGCAGAGCTCCGCAGCACACTTTAAAAAGATTCGTAAGAACAACCTGCAACTGGATCTGTAACCGTTGAAAAAAAAAACACCTATCCGTGAACATCACCAAGGTGTCGTTGTACGATTTCTCTTAAATGACGATAGATAAATGGCTGGTTCTTTTTTATTGACACCGGAGGCTCCTTGACTTTGACGTGAAGTGGAAAAATAATTTCTCTATTTTCATTTTGGACCTTTAATCCCAGATAAATGGCCATAACTCAAAAACCGTTGAGGCCTAGACGCCATCTTGTTCGGGGCCAACTGCCCATTATGCCGCCCCTACGCTCACCGAGTTTCGGCTTCTAAATATTTTCAGTTTTCGAGATAAGGCCCCGTCGTGAATCGTGATGTTTTGTAGCAATAGCCATATGATTGCTTATGCCCTCTTGTGGGAATTTCCGGGACATGGGAAAAATGACATAAATCTTATTATTTTTGTAAACGGAAACCGAATGTCCGACAACGTTCATTTGATGACTTCCTGGTAGGTCCCGGCCCTGCCGCTCGGCCCGACGCCGTCCGCGAATTTTACAAACGATTTCGGACGTCTAGTAAGGGACCGTACATTTGCAATATGGACTTTCTCACTAACCATACAGGTACTGCCGAATTCTTCCCTTAAGGTATGGAAGTGAGCTGGCAACCATTGGTTTGCTGGTATCAAATTCTAGATGCCGGCCCTGCCATTGCGCCCTTGAGTAAGGTACTTAACTACCTTGAACATAGGGCCATTATATGGCTACCAACTGTTCCAGGGGCATCGTAATATGGCTACCAACTGTACCAGGGGCATCGTAATCTGGCTACCAACTGTTCCAGGGGCATCATAATATGGCGACCAACTGTACCAGGGGCATCGTAATCTGGCTACCAACTGTTCCAGGGGCATCGTAATATGGCTACCAACTGTACCAGGGGCATCGTAATATGGCTACCAACTGTACCAGGGGCATCGTAATATGGCTACCAACTGTAACAGGGGCATCGTAATATGGCTACCAACTGTACCAGGGGCATCGTAATATGGCTACCTCTCCAGGGGCATCGTAATATGGCTACCTCTCCAGGGGCATCGTAATATGGCTACCTCTCCAGGGGCATCGTAATATGGCTACCTCTCCAGGGGCATCGTAATCTGGCTACCTCTCCAGGGGCATCGTAATATGGCTACCTCTCTAGGGGCATCGTAATATGGCTACCAACTGTACCAGGGGCATCGTAATCTGGCTACCTCTCCAGGGGCATCGTAATTTGGCTACCAACTGTTCCAGGGGCATCGTAATATGGCTACCAACTGTTTCAGGGGCATCGTAATCTGGCTACCAACTGTTCCAGGGGCATCGTAATATGGCTACCAACTGTTCCAGGGGCATCGTAATATGGCTACCAACTGTTCCAGGGGCATCGTAATATGGCTACCAACTGTTCCAGGGGCATCGTAATATGGCTACCAACTGTTCCAGGGGCATCGTAATATGGCTACCAACTGTACCAGGGGCATCGTAATATGGCTACCAACTGTACCAGGGGCATCGTAATATGGCTACCAACTGTTCCAGGGGCATCGTAATCTGGCTACCTCGTAATATGGCTACCAACTGTACCAGGGGCATCGTAATATGGCTACCAACTGTACCAGGGGCATCGTAATATGGCTACCAACTGTTCCAGGCTCTCAGAGGGGATAAAGCAGAAGACATATTGAACTTTAAAGTTATCTATTCTCCTACTCTTCCAGTTCATCCACACGCTGGAGGCCCAGCAGAACTTCTCCCAGCGTGACCGTGGCTACGTGGCGTCTCTCCTGACCATGGCCCTGCACGACAAGCTGGAGTACTTCACCGATGTCATGAAGACCTTACTGGGAGACCTGGTGCAGCAGTACGTCGCCAAGAACCCCAAACTCATGCTGCGCAGGTGGGTCTTTAGCTCAATGGGAACAACACAGTCTCAATGACCCAGGTGGGACTTTAGCTCAGTGGGAACAACACAGTCTCAATGACCCAGGTGGGTCTTTAGCTCAGTGGGAACAGTCTCAATGACCCAGGTGGGTCTTTAGCTCAGTGGGAACAGTCTCAATGACCCAGGTGGGTCTTTAGCTCAGTGGGAACAACACAGTCACAATGACCCCGGTGGGTCTTTAGCTCAGTGGGAACAGTCTCAATGACCCAGGTGGGTCTTTAGCTCAATGGGAACAACACAGTCTCAATGACCCAGGTGGGTCTTTAGCTCAGTGGGAACAGTCTCAATGACCCAGGTGGGTCTTTAGCTCAGTGGGAACAGTCTCAATGACCCAGGTGGGTCTTTAGCTCAGTGGGAACAGTCTCAATGACCCAGGTGGGTCTTTAGCTCAGTGGGAACAGTCTCAATGACCCAGGTGGGTCTTTAGCTCAGTGGGAACAGTCTCAATGACCCAGGTGGGTCTTTAGCTCAGTGGGAACAGTCTCAATGACCCAGGTGGGTCTTTAGCTCAGTGGGAACAACACAGTCTCAATGACCCAGGTGGGTCTTTAGCTCAGTGGGAACAACACAGTCTCAATGACCCAGGTGGGTCTTTATCTCAGTGGGAACAACACAGTCTCAATGACCCAGGTGGGTCTTTATCTCAGTGGGAACAGTCTCAATGACCCAGGTGGGTCTTTAGCTCAGTGGGAACAACACAGTCTCAATGACCCAGGTGGGTCTTTAGCTCAGTGGGAACAACACAGTCTCAATGACCCAGGTGGGTCTTTAGCTCAGTGGGAACAACACAGTCTCAATGACCCAGGTGGGTCTTTAGCTCAGTGGGAACAACACAGTCTCAATGACCCAGGTGGGTCTTTAGCTCAGTGGGAACAGTCTCAATGACCCAGGTGGGTCTTTAGCTCAGTGGGAACAACACAGTCTCAATGACCCAGGTGGGTCTTTGGCTCAGTGGGAACAACACAGTCTCAATGACCCAGGTGGGTCTTTAGCTCAGTGGGAACAACACAGTCTCAATGACCCAGGTGGGTCTTTAGCTCAGTGGGAACAGTCTCAATGACCCCAGTGGGTCTTTAGCTCAGTGGGAACAACACAGTCTCAATGACCCAGGTGGGACTTTAGCTCAGTGGGAACAACACAGTCTCAATGACCCAGGTGGGTCTTTAGCTCAGTGGGAACAGTCTCAATGACCCAGGTGGGTCTTTAGCTCAGTGGGAACAGTCTCAATGACCCAGGTGGGTCTTTAGCTCAGTGGGAACAACACAGTCTCAATGACCCAGGTGGGTCTTTAGCTCAGTGGGAACAGTCTCAATGACCCAGGTGGGTCTTTAGCTCAGTGGGAACAACACAGTCTCAATGACCCAGGTGGGTCTTTAGCTCAGTGGGAACAACACAGTCTCAATGACCCAGGTGGGTCTTTAGCTCAGTGGGAACAGTCTCAATGACCCAGGTGGGTCTTTAGCTCAGTGGGAACAACACAGTCTCAATGACCCAGGTGGGTCTTTAGCTCAGTGGGAACAACACAGTCTCAATGACCCAGGTGGGTCTTTAGCTCAGTGGGAACAGTCTCAATGACCCAGGTGGGTCTTTAGCTCAGTGGGAACAGTCTCAATGACCCAGGTGGGTCTTTAGCTCAGTGGGAACAACACAGTCTCAATGACCCAGGTGGGTCTTTAGCTCAGTGGGAACAACACAGTCTCAATGACCCAGGTGGGTCTTTAGCTCAGTGGGAACAACACAGTCTCAATGACCCAGGTGGGTCTTTAGCTCAGTGGGAACAACACAGTCTCAATGACCCAGGTGGGTCTTTAGCTCAGTGGGAACAGTCTCAATGACCCAGGTGGGTCTTTAGCTCAGTGGGAACAACACAGTCTCAATGACCCAGGTGGGTCTTTAGCTCAGTGGGAACAGTCTCAATGACCCAGGTGGGTCTTTAGCTCAGTGGGAACAGTCTAAATGACCCAGGTGGGTCTTTAGCTCAGTGGGAACTACACAGTCTCAATGACCCAGGTGGGTCTTTAGCTCAGTGGGAACAGTCTCAATGACCCAGGTGGGTCTTTTTGCTCAGTGGGAACAACACAGTCTCAATGACCCAGGTGGGTCTTTAGCTCAGTGGGAACAACACAGTCTCAATGACCCAGGTGGGTCTTTAGCTCAGTGGGAACAACACAGTCTCAATGACCCAGGTGGGTCTTTAGCTCAGTGGGAACAACACAGTCTCAATGACCCAGGTGGGTCTTTAGCTCAGTGGGAACAGTCTCAATGACC
>NC_068448.1:1745636-1768136 GCF_023373465.1 Oncorhynchus keta | reverse complement strand
GGGTAAGGAATAGAGGCCCGGGTAAGGAATAGAGGCCCGGGTAAGGAATAGAGTCCCGGGTAAGGAATAGAGTCCCGGGTAAGGAATAGAGGCCCGGGTAAGGAATAGAGTCCCGGGTAAGGAATAGAGTCCCGGTAAGGAATAGAGTCCCGGGTAAGGAATAGAGTCCCGGGTAAGGAATAGAGGCCCGTGTAAGGAATAGAGGCCCGTGTAAGGAATAGAGTCCCGTGTAAGGAATAGAGGCCCGGGTAAGGAATAGAGTCCCGTGTAAGGAATAGAGGCCCGTGTAAGGAATAGAGTCCCGTGTAAGGAATAGAGGCCCGTGTAAGGAATAGAGTCCCGGGTAAGGAATAGAGTCCGGGTAAGGACTATAGGCCCGGGTAAGGACTAGAGGCCCGGGTAAGGACTAGAGGCCCGGGTAAGGACTAGAGGCCCGGGTAAGGACTAGAGGCCCGGGTAAGGACTAGAGGCCCGGGTAAGGACTAGAGGCCCGGGTAAGGACTAGAGGCCCGGGTAAGGACTAGAGGCCCGGGTAAGGACTAGAGGCCCGGGTAAGGACTAGAGGCCCGGGTAAGGACTAGAGGCCCGGGTAAGGAATAGAGGCCCGGGTAAGGAATAGAGGCCCGGGTAAGGAATAGAGGCCCGGGTAAGGAATAGAGGCCCGGGTAAGGATTAGAGGCCCGGGTAAGGTATAGAGGCCCGGGTAAGGTATAGAGGCCCGGGTAAGGTATAGAGGCCCGGGTAAGGATTAGAGGCCCGGGTAAGGATTAGAGGCCCGGGTAAGGATTAGAGGCCCGGGTAAGGAATAGAGTCCTGGGTAAGGAATAGAGTCCTGGGTAAGGACTAGAGGCCCGGGTAAGGAATAGAGGCCCGGGTAAGGAATAGAGGCCCGGGTAAGGAATAGAGGCCCGGGTAAGGAATAGACCAGTGCTCTGGTTTCCAGAACCAATGTAAGGAATAATGAGTTGTAATAATTTAGTTGGTAAAGCACCTTTCGTTCAACGCTTTGCAGCCCAAAGTGCAAACAGATATTTATTTGAAATCACACTCGGGCAATGAACTAATTTACCTGAGACCTGACCTGTGTTAGCTAACTCAGTCTTGTAGCATTCAGACAACCCGGGTTCAACCCAGTCTTGTAGCATTCAGACAACCCGGTTCAACCCAGTCTTGCAGCATTCAGACAACCCGGGTTCAACCCAGTCTTGTAGCATTCAGACAACACGGGTTCAACCCAGTCTTGTAGCATTCAGACAACACGGGTTCAACCCAGTCTTGTAGCATTCAGACAACACGGGTTCAACCCAGTCTTGCAGCATTCAGACAATCCGGGTTCAACCCAGTCTTGTAGCATTCAGACAACACGGGTTCAACCCAGTCTTGTAGCATTCAGACAACCTGGGTTCAACCCAGTCTTGCAGCATTCAGACAACCCGGGTTCAACCCAGTCTTGTAGCATTCAGACAACCTGGGTTCAACCCAGTCTTGTAGCATTCAGGCAACCTGGGTTCAACCCAGTCTTGCAGCATTCAGACAACCCGTGTTCAACCCAGTCTTGTAGCATTCAGACAACCTGGGTTCAACCCAGTCTTGTAGCATTCAGACAACCGGGTTCAACCCAGTCTTGTAGCATTCAGACAACCTGGGTTCAACCCAGTCTTGTAGCATTCAGACAACCTGGGTTCAACCCAGTCTTGTAGCATTCAGGCAACCTGGGTTCAACCCAGTCTTGTAGCATTCAGACAACCCGGGTTCAACCCAGTCTTGTAGCATTCAGACAACCTGGGTTCAACCCAGTCTTGCAGCATTCAGACAACACGGGTTCAACCCAGTCTTGTAGCATTCAGACAACCTGGGTTCAACCCAGTCTTGTAGCATTCAGGCAACCTGGGTTCAACCCAGTCTTGCAGCATTCAGACAACCCGGGTTCAACCCAGTCTTGTAGCATTCAGACAACACGGGTTCAACCCAGTCTTGTAGCATTCAGACAACCTGGGTTCAACCCAGTCTTGTAGCATTCAGACAACCCGGGTTCAACCCAGTCTTGCAGCATTCAGACAACCTGGGTTCAACCCAGTCTTGTAGCATTCAGACAACCCGGGTTCAACCCAGTCTTGTAGCATTCAGACAACCTGGGTTCAACCCAGTCTTGTAGCATTCAGACAACCTGGGTTCAACCCAGTCTTGTAGCATTCAGGCAACCTGGGTTCAACCCAGTCTTGTAGCATTCAGACAACCCGGGTTCAACCCAGTCTTGTAGCATTCAGACAACCTGGGTTCAACCCAGTCTTGCAGCATTCAAACAACCCGGGTTCAACCCAGTCTTGTAGCATTCAGACAACCTGGGTTCAACCCAGTCTTGTAGCATTCAGGCAACCTGGGTTCAACCCAGTCTTGCAGCATTCAGACAACCTGGGTTCAACCCAGTCTTGCAGCATTCAGACAACCGGGTTCAACCCAGTCTTGTAGCATTCAGACAACCCGGGTTCAACCCAGTCTTGTAGCATTCAGACAACCCGGGTTCAACCCAGTCTTGCAGCATTCAGACAACCCGGGTTCAACCCAGTCTTGCAGCATTCAGACAACCCGGGTTCAACCCAGTCTTGTAGAATTCAGGCAACCTGGGTTCAACCCAGTCTTGTAGCATTCAGACAACATATATGATTTGTCTCGTCAGAATGGCGATCGGGACAGGCGGGTCACCTGACACTGTCAGACGATGATGTCACAGCGATCGTCCAGGGGCGCTGGAAGAAACTCAACACTCTGCAGCACTACAAGGTACCACACACACACACACACACACACACACACACACACACACACACACACACCCACACACACATCCACTACACACAGAGACCACTATACAACCACCACTACACACAGAGACTACTATTACAACCACCACTACACACAGAGACCACTATACAACCACCACTACACACAGAGACAACTATACAACCACCACTACACACAGAGACCACTATACAACCACCACTACACACAGAGACCACTATACAACCACCACTACACACAGAGACAACTATACAACCACCACTACACACAGAGACAACTATACAACCACCACTACACACAGAGACCACTATACAACCACCACTACACACAGAGACCACTATACAACCACCACTATACACAGAGACCACTAGAGTGGTGTTCAGTAGCAGTGCAGAGTGGTGTTCAGTAGGAGTGCAGAGTGGTGTTCAGTAGGAGTGCAGAGTGGTGTTCAGTAGGAGTGCAGAGTGGTGTTCAGTAGGAGTGCAGAGTGGTGTTCAGTAGGAGTGCAGAGTGGTGTTCAGTAGGAGTGCAGAGTGGTGTTCAGTAGGAGTGCAGAGTGGTGTTCAGTAGGAGTGCAGAGTGGTGTTCAGTAGGAGTGCAGAGTGGTGTTCAGTAGGAGTGCAGAGTGGTGTTCAGTAGGAGTGCAGAGTGGTGTTCAGTAGGAGTGCAGAGTGGTGTTCAGTAGGAGTGCAGAGTGGTGTTCAGTAGGAGTGCAGAGTGGTGTTCAGTAGGAGTGCAGAGTGGTGTTCAGTAGGAGTGCAGAGTGGTGTTCAGTAGGAGTGCAGAGTGGTGTTCAGTAGGAGTGCAGAGTGGTGTTCAGTAGGAGTGCAGAGTGGTGTTCAGTAGGAGTGCAGAGTGGTGTTCAGTAGGAGTGCAGAGTGGTGTTCAGTAGGAGTGCAGAGTGGTGTTCAGTAGGAGTGCAGAGTGGTGTTCAGTAGGAGTGCAGAGTGGTGTTCAGTAGGAGTGCAGAGTGGTGTTCAGTAGGAGTGCAGAGTGGTGTTCAGTAGGAGTGCAGAGTGGTGTTCAGTAGGAGTGCAGAGTGGTGTTCATTAGGAGTGCAGAGTGGTGTTCAGTAGGAGTGCAGAGTGGTGTTCAGTAGGAGTGCAGAGTGGTGTTCAGTAGGAGTGCAGAGTGGTGTTCAGTAGGAGTGCAGAGTGGTGTTCAGTAGGAGTGCAGAGTGTAATAATATAATATAATAATAATATAATAATATAATATAATATAATAAGTGTCTTATCCAATCAGAAACACTATCCCTTGTGCTGATGTGTTGCCCACCGAACACAGCTTGGATGTTGATAGCTTTTGGTGTTTTCTCTCCTCAGGTGCCAGACGGAGCAACAGTGGCTCTGATCCCCAGATCAGCTGCTGTTGTGGGGATTCACCAGGTCTACCAGACTGGAGAGAGTAAACACTGTTATACTACTGTAGAACCTGTTATTATAGAACCTGTTCTACTATAGAACCTGTTATACTACTTTAGAACCTGTTATACTGTAGAACCTGTTATTATAGAACCTGTTATACTACTGTAGAACCTGTTATTATAGAACCTGTTATACTACTGTAGAACCTGTTATTATAGAACCTGTTATACTATAGAACCTGTTATACTACTGTAGAACCTGTTATTATAGAACCTGTTATACTATAGAACCTGTTATACTACTATAGAACCTGTTATTATAGAACCTGTTATACTACTGTAGAACCTGTTATACTACTATAGAACCTGTTATTATAGAACCTGTTATACTACTGTAGAACCTGTTATACTGTAGAACCTGTTATACTATAGAACCTGTTATACTACTATAGAACCTGTTATTATAGAACCTGTTATACTATAGAACCTGTTATACTACTATAGAACCTGTTATTATAGAACCTGTTATACTACTATAGAACCTGTTATACTACTATAGAACCTGTTATTATAGAACCTGTTATACTACTGTAGAACCTGTTATACTGTAGAACCTGTTATACTATAGAACCTGTTATACTACTATAGAACCTGTTATTATAGAACCTGTTATACTACTGTAGAACCTGTTATTATAAAACCTGTTATACTATATAGAACCTGTTATACTATATAGAACCTGTTATACTATATAGAACCTGTTATACTATAGAGCCTGTTTAATACTATATAGCCTGTTATAATACTATATAGCCTGTTATTTACATTTACATTTAAGTCATTTAGCAGACGCTAAATGACTTATCCAGAGCGACTTACAAATTGTTATAATACTATATACTATATAGCCTGTTTAATACTATATAGCCTGTTTAATACTATATAACCTGTTATACTACTATAGAACCTGTTTTACTACAATATAGCCTGTTATAATACAATACAGCCTGTTATAATACTATATAGCCTGTGTAATACTACTATATAGCCTGTTTAACACTATATAGCCTCTGTTATACTACTATATAGCCTGTGTAATACTACTATATAGCCTGTTTAATACTATATAGCCTGTTATACTACTATATAGCCTGTTTTACTACAATATAGCCTGTTATAATACTATGTAGCCTGTTATAATACTATGTAGCCTGTTATAATACTATACAGCCTGTTTTACTACAATATAGCCTGTTATACTACTATGTAGCCTGTTATAATACTATATAGCCTGTTATACTACTATATAGCCTGTTTTACTACAATATAGCCTGTTATAATACTATGTAGCCTGTTATAATACTATGTAGCCTGTTATAATACTATACAGCCTGTTTTACTACAATATAGCCTGTTATACTACTATGTAGCCTGTTATAATACTATATAGCCTGTTATACTACTATATAGCCTGTTTTACTACAATATAGCCTGTTATAATACTATGTAGCCTGTTATAATACTATATAGCCTGTTATACTACTATACAGCCTGTTTAATACTATGTAGCCTGTTTAATACTATATAGCCTGTTATAATAGAATATAGCCTGTTATACTACTATATAGCCTGTTTAATACTATATAGCCTGTTTAATACTATATAGCCTGTTTAATACTATATAGCCAGTTTAATACTATATAGCCTGTTTAATACTATATAGCCTGTTATAATCCTATGTAGCCTGTTTAATACTATATAGCCTGTTTAATACTATATAGCCTGTTATAATCCTATGTAGCCTGTTATAATACTATATAGCCTGTTATAATCCTATGTAGCCTGTTTAATACTATATAGCCTGTTTAATACTATATAGAACCTGTTATAATACTATATAGCCTGTTTAATACTATATAGCCTGTTTAATACTATATAGCCTGTTATAATACTATATAGCCTGTTTAATACTATATAGCCTGTTTAATACTATGTAGCCTGTTTAATACTATACAGCCTGTTATAATCCTATGTAGCCTGTTTAATACTATATAGCCTGTTTAATACTATATAGCCTGTTATAATACTATATAGCCTGTTATAATACTATATAGCCTGTTTAATACTATATAGCCTGTTTAATACTATATAGCATGTTTAATACTATATAGCCTGTTTAATACTATGTAGCCTGTTTAATCCTATGTAGCCTGTTTAATACTATACAGCCTGTTATAATACTATATAGCCTGTTTAATACTATATAGCCTGTTATAATACTATATAGCCTGTTTAATACTATATAGCCTGTTATACTATATAGCCTGTTTAATACTATATAGCCTGTTTAATACTCTATAGCCTGTTATACTATATAGCCTGTTTAATACTCTATAGCCTGTTATACTACTATATAGCCTGTTATACTACTATGTAGCCTGTTTAATACTATGTAGCCTGTTTAATACTATATAGCCTGTTATACTACTATATAGCCTGTTATACTACTATATAGCCTGTTATAATACTATATAGCCTGTTATACTACTATATAGCCTGTTATAATACTATATAGCCTGTTTAATACTATATAGCCTGTTATAATAGAATATAGCCTGTTATAATACTATATAGCCTGTTTAATACTATATAGCCTGTTATAATACTATATAGCCTGTTATAATACTATATAGCCTGTTATAATACTATGTAGCCTGTTTAATCCTATGTAGCCTGTTTAATACTATACAGCCTGTTATAATACTATATAGCCTGTTTAATACTCTATAGCCTGTTATACTACTATATAGCCTGTTATACTACTATGTAGCCTGTTTAATACTATGTAGCCTGTTTAATACTATATAGCCTGTTATACTACTATATAGCCTGTTATACTACTATATAGCCTGTTATAATACTATATAGCCTGTTATACTACTATATAGCCTGTTATACTACTATATAGCCTGTTATAATACTATATAGCCTGTTATAATACTATATAGCCTGTTATAATACTATATAGCCTGTTTAATACTATATAGCCTGTTATAATACTATATAGCCTGTTTAATACTATGTAGCCTGTTTAATAATATATAGCCTGTTATAATACTATATAGCCTGTTATAATACTATATAGCCTGTTTAATACTATATAGCCTGTTATAATAGAATATAGCCTGTTATAATACTATATAGCCTGTTATAATACTATATAGCCTGTTTAATACTATATAGCCTGTTATAATAGAATATAGCCTGTTATAATACTATATAGCCTGTTTAATACTATATAGCCTGTTATAATACTATATAGCCTGTTATAATACTATATAGCCTGTTATAATACTATGTAGCCTGTGGTCCTTCTGTGGCTCAGTTGGTAGAGCATGGCGCTTGTAACGCCAGGGTAGTGGGTTCGATTCCGGGACCACCCATATGTAGAATGTATGCACACATGACTGTAAGTCGCTTTGGATAAAAGCGTCAGCTAAATGGCATATATTATTATTATATATTATTAATACTATGTAGCCTGTTTAATACTATATAGCCTGTTATAATACTATATAGCCTGTTATAATACTATGTAGCCTGTTTAATACTATGTAGCCTGTTTAATACTATGTAGCCTGTTATACTATATAGAACCTGTTATAATACTATATAGCCTGTTTAATACTATATAGCCTGTTTAATACTATATAGCCTGTTATAATACTATATAGCCTGTTATAATACTATGTAGCCTGTTTAATCCTATGTAGCCTGTTTAACACTATATAGCCTGTTATAATACTATATAGCCTGTTATAATCCTATGTAGCCTGTTTAATCCTATGTAGCCTGTTTAATCCTATGTAGCCTGTTTAATACTATATAGCCTGTTTAATACTATATAGCCTGTTTAATACTATGTAGCCTGTTTAATACTATATAGCCTGTTATAACACTATATAGCCTGTTATAATACTATATAGCCTGTTATAATACTATATAGCCTGTTTAATACTATATAGCCTGTTTAATACTATGTTAGAACTGTTTCCAAAATGGCACCCTATACATGTATCAGAGATGTACTACTATAGTATAAAGGATATGTTTCCCCCTGTCCAAAATGGCACCCTATTCCCCTTGGTAGGACACTAGTTTTAGGGAATACAGTGCCATTTCAATTGAAGTGTGACCTGGAAGTGTGTCCCTCTGTGCGCTCCGTAGAGACACCCATGTTGGAGGGGGAGGGGAGGAGGGGCTGAGGCTGTGGCACCTGGTGAAGTCAACGAGGAACCAGAGATCCCCAAACACAGGAAGAGCAGCATGAGAGAGAGGGAGAGGGCCAAGGCCATACCAGAGATATACCTGACACGACTACTATCTATGAAGGTAGGTACACACACACACACACACACACACACACACACACACACACACACACACACAGAGGGAGAGGACCAAGGCCATACCAGTTACATACTGTATTTCCCAAACTGTTTGAATGTAGAAGCTCTATAGATATGTAGCTGGTAGAGTTTATATACCTAGCTGTTGTGTCTCTCTCCCCTCCAGGGGACGCTGCAGAAGTTCGTTGACGATGTGTTCGTAGCCATCCTCAACACCAAGCGCCCTCCTCCCATCGCTGTGCGCTTCTTCTTTGACTTCCTGGATGACATGGCGGAGAAACACGGCATCGACGACCCCGAGACCGTGCACATCTGGAAGACCAACAGGTCAGACAACCATTGGCTGATTGATGTTTACTGTTCTTCAAGAGATCCAACCATTGGCTGATTGATGTTTACTGTTCTTCAAGAGATCCAACAGGCCCAGTCAGACAACCATTGGCTGATTGATGCTTACTGTTCTTCAAGAGATCCAACGGGCCCAGTCAGTCACTGGGTCCTGGTTTGTCTTTCTGTAAAGTCTACAGTGCTTTGCAAAGTATTCATCCCCCTTGGCGTATTTTCCTATTTTGTTGCTTTACAACCTGTAATTTATATGGGTTTTTATTTGGATTTCATGTAATGGACATACACAAAATTGAAAATACACAAAAACATACACAAAACTTGAAGGAGCTGGAGCAGTTTCTCCTTGAAGAATGGGCAAAAATCCCAGTGGCGAGATGTGCCAAGCTTATAGAGACACACCCCAAGAGACTTGCAGCTGTAATTTCTGCAAAGGTGGCTCTACAAAGTATTGACTTTGGGGGGGTGAATAGTTATGCAGTCTCAAGTTTTCATTTTTTTGTCTTATTTCTTGTTTGTTTCACAATCAGACCTATTTTGCATCTTCAAAGTGGTGGGCATGTTGTGTCAATCAAATGATACATACCCACAAGAAATCTATTTTAATTCCAGGTTGTAGGGCAACAAGAAAAGGAAAAATGTCAAGGGGGGGTGAATACTTTCACAAGCCACTGTAAATACATTTTTAAAAGAAGCAGCTTTTGGGAAGCTGCTGTCTAACAGAACATAGAACTTAATGGAAGTCTGCTGTCTAACAGAACATAGAACTTAATGGAAGTCTGCTGTCTAACAGAACATAGAACTTAATGGAAGTCTGCTGTCTAACAGAACATAGAACTTAATGGAAGTCTGCTGTCTAACAGAACATAGAACTTAATGGAAGTCTGCTGTCTAACAGAACATAGAACTTAATGGAAGTCTGCTGTCTAACAGAACATAGAACTTAATGGAAGTCTGCTGTCTAACAGAACATAGAACTTAATGGAAGTCTGCTGTCTAACAGAACATAGAACTTAATGGAAGTCTGCTGTCTAACAGAACATAGAACTTAATGGAAGTCTGCTGTCTAACAGAACATAGAACTTAATGGAAGTCTGCTGTCTAACAGAACATAGAACTTAATGGAAGTCTGCTGTCTAACAGAACATAGAACTTAATGGAAGTCTGCTGTCTAACAGAACATAGAACTTAATGGAAGTCTGCTGTCTAACAGAACATAGAACTTAATGGAAGTCTGCTGTCTAACAGAACATAGAACTTAATGGAAGTCTGCTGTCTAACAGAACATAGAACTTAATGGAAGTCTGCTGTCTAACAGAACATAGAACTTAATGGAAGTCTGCTGTCTAACAGAACATAGAACTTAATGGAAGTCTGCTGTCTAACAGAACATAGAACTTAATGGAAGTCTGCTGTCTAACAGAACATAGAACTTAATGGAAGTCTTCTGTCTAACAGAACATAGAACTTAATGGAAGTCTGCTGTCTAACAGAACATAGAACTTAATGGAAGTCTGCTGTCTAACAGAACATAGAACTTAATGGAAGTCTGCTGTCTAACAGAACATAGAACTTAATGGAAGTCTGCTGTCTAACAGAACATAGAACTTAATGGAAGTCTGCTGTCTAACAGAACATAGAACTTAATGGAAGTCTGCTGTCTAACAGAACATAGAACTTAATGGAAGTCTGCTGTCTAACAGAACATAGAACTTAATGGAAGTCTGCTGTCTAACAGAACATAGAACTTAATGGAAGTCTGCTGTCTAACAGAACATAGAACTTAATGGAAGTCTGCTGCCTAACAGAACATAGAACTTAATGGAAGTCTGCTGTCTAACAGAACATAGAACTTAATGGAAGTCTGCTGTCTAACAGAACATAGAACTTAATGGAAGTCTGCTGTCTAACAGAACATAGAACTTATTGGAAGTCTGCTGTCTAACAGAACATAGAACTTAATGGAAGTCTGCTGTCTAACAGAACATAGAACTTAATGGAAGTCTGCTGTCTAACAGAACATAGAACTTAATGGAAGTCTGCTGTCTAACAGAACATAGAACTTAATGGAAGTCTGCTGTCTAACAGAACATAGAACTTAATGGAAGTCTGCTGCCTAACAGAACATAGAACTTAATGGAAGTCTGCTGTCTAACAGAACATAGAACTTAATGGAAGTCTGCTGTCTAACAGAACATAGAACTTAATGGAAGTCTGCTGTCTAACAGAACATAGAACTTAATGGAAGTCTGCTGTCTAACAGAACATAGAACTTAATGGAAGTCTGCTGTCTAACAGAACATAGAACTTAATGGAAGTCTGCTGTCTAACAGAACATAGAACTTAATGGAAGTCTGCTGTCTAACAGAACATAGAACTTAATGGAAGTCTGCTGTCTAACAGAACATAGAACTTAATGGAAGTCTGCTGTCTAACAGAACATAGAACTTAATGGAAGTCTGCTGTCTAACAGAACATAGAACTTAATGGAAGTCTGCTGTCTAACAGAACATAGAACTTAATGGAAGTCTGCTGTCTAACAGAACATAGAACTTAATGGAAGTCTTCTGTCTAACAGAACATAGAACTTAATGGAAGTCTGCTGTCTAACAGAACATAGAACTTAATGGAAGTCTGCTGTCTAACAGAACATAGAACTTAATGGAAGTCTGCTGTCTAACAGAACATAGAACTTAATGGAAGTCTGCTGTCTAACAGAACATAGAACTTAATGGAAGTCTTCTGTCTAACAGAACATAGAACTTAATGGAAGTCTGCTGTCTAACAGAACATAGAACTTAATGGAAGTCTGCTGTCTAACAGAACATAGAACTTAATGGAAGTCTGCTGTCTAACAGAACATAGAACTTAATGGAAGTCTGCTGTCTAACAGAACATAGAACTTAATGGAAGTCTGCTGTCTAACAGAACATAGAACTTAATGGAAGTCTGCTGTCTAACAGAACATAGAACTTAATGGAAGTCTGCTGTCTTCTATTATAAAAGTTCACTGAAAATTAGAGGAGTGTGAGACTTTCAATGGTCGTTTCTGAGATCGACTGCATTGCAGTCACTGACTGAGCAGACTGACTGAGCAGACTGACTGAGCAGACTGACTGAGCAGACTGAATGAGCAGACTGACTGAGCAGACTGACTGAGCAGACTGAATGAGCAGACTGAATGAGCAGACTGAATGAGCAGACTGACTGAGCAGACTGACTGAGCAGACTGACTGAGCAGACTGACTGAGCAGACTGACTGATCTCCTTGCGTCCTGAGTTTCCCTGGGTAACCACCTCTCCTCCCTCCCTTTCCTCCAGCCTGCCTCTGAGGTTCTGGGTCAACATCCTGAAGAACCCTCAGTTTGTGTTTGATGTCCAGGTGACGGATAGCGTGGACGCCGTCCTCTCGGTCATCGCTCAGGCGTTCATCGACTCCTGTACCACCTCCGAACACAAAGTCGGACGGGTCAGTCATTTTATTTATTTGAAAATAGTATTTTTATAGAAATTTCACAAATGTTCTCCGGGTATTAAGGGATAACAAAGAAAACAAAACAAAAAAAGACAGATATTAAACACACAAAAGCTCAGTTTAGAAAAGGAATTGGGTCCAACACATGGAACATAAAGTGTAATTCTGAGACAAGTAAACAACCACCATTCTTGTCACGCCCTGACCATAGAGAGCCCTCTGGGTTTTCTAGGTGTTGTGTTTCTACGTTGGCGTGTGTGTCTGGGCCCCAAGGCGCAGCAGCGTGAGTAGAGTTCCACATATTTATTAAACTTCCCAAAACAACAAATAATTAACCTTACGTAGCGCACATAGGCACTATACAAAACAATATCCCACATCACAGGTGGGAAAAAGGGACACACTAAGTATGATCCCCAATTAGAGTTAACGATATGACTTTACGTCCGTCCCCTCGCCCATACCCGGGCGCGAACCAGGGACCCTCTGCACACATCGACAACAGTCACCCTCGAAGCATCGTTACCCATCGCTCCACGAAAGCCGCGGCTGGAGGCACAGGCTGTATCACATTCAGCCGTGATTGAGGGTCCCGTGTGGTGGAGCACAATTGGCCCAGCGTCGTCCGGGTTTGGTCGGGGTAGACCGTCATTGTAAATAATAATTTGTTCTTAACTGACTTGCCTAGTTAATTAAACATTTTAAAATTACATTTTAAAAAGAGGATGTTTTTCCCCTCGCTGCGAAGGTTCGGATGTTGTAAAGACTCCTCTTGCACACAGAAGTAACAGGCCTACTAGGGGGACTAACAGTAAAGAAACTCCAATTCCAGATCAACCCCTAGGATTTGTTCAATTTCTTGCAGAACACCAGACCAGTATCTTTTGTATTTTGGTACATGACCATAAACAATGTGTTAGGGTGTCTGTATCAGTCTTACATTTAAGGAGAAGAGGAGAAGAGGAAGAGGAGCTGAAAGCATGTCTGCGATTTGGGGATATATGCAATCTGTGTATTATTCTGAACTGGATAGCTCCAGTACGATTACATATATATATTGTTTTTGCACATCTCCAAATGTCCTCACACATCTCCTCGTCAATAGTAACAGACGATTATTTCTCCCACACTGGTTTCCACCCTCTGTTTGTCTTCGGTAGAAAAGGACCTGAAAGCATCATAAATACCATTTACAGACATTTTCCTTTGTGAGGGGAACAAAAAAAACACCAGGGTTGCCAGTCAAGGTGGTGGTCTTTAAAAGATGTCTTGCTTGAAGGAAGTGGAAGAAGCTTTGGGAGTCGATATTTATCGACCATCTGCTCAAATGATAAAATCTTATCAACTAATAAATAATTTAATCTGCCTATGCCTTTTATCAAGCCAGCTTCCAGCAATCCTGATCCAATTATATATATTTTGTTACCTTTATTTTACCTTTATTTAACCATATTATTATCACCTTTATTTAACCAGACAAGTCAGTTAAGAACAAATTCTTATTTACAATGACGGCCTAGGAACAGTGGGTTAACTGCCTTGTTCAGGGGCAGAACGACAGATTTGCACCTTGTCAGCTCGGGGATTCAAACTTGCAACCTTTTGGTTACTAGACCAACGCTCTAACCACAAGACTACCCTGCCACCTCTACACTCTAGAGGGGCGGCAGCGTAGCCTAGTGGTTAGAGCGTTGGACTGGTAACTGGAAGGTTGCGAGTTCAAACCCCCGAGCTGACAAGGCTAACCCACTGTTCCCAGGCCGTCATTGTAAATAAGAATATGTTCTTAACTGACTTGCCTGGTTAAATAAAGGTAAAAAATGTCAAATTTAACCACTAGGCTACCCTGCCGCCCCTACACTCTAACTACCTTTAACTACCTCTACACTCTAACCACTAAACTACCCTGCCTCCTCTACACTCTACACTCTAACCACTAGGCTACCCTGCCTCCTCTACACTCTAACCACTAGGCTACCCTGCCACCCCCTACACTCTAACCACTAGGCTACCCTGCCACCTCTACACTCTAACCACTAGACTACCTGCCACCTCTACACTCTAACCACTAGGCTACCCTGCCACCTCTACACTCTAACCACTAGGCTACCCTGCCACCTCTACACTCTAACTACCTTTAACTACCTCTACACTCTAACCACTAAACTACCCTGCCTCCTCTACACTCTAACCACTAGGCTACCCTGCCTCCTCTACACTCTAACCACTAGGCTACCCTGCCACCCCTACACTCTAACCACTAGGCTACCCTGCCACCTCTACACTCTAACCACTAGACTACCCTGCCTCCTCTACACTCTAACCACTAGGCTACCCTGCCACCTCTACACTCTAACCACTAGACTACCTGCCACCTCTACACTCTAACCACTAGGCTACCCTGCCACCTCTACACTCTAACCACTAGGCTACCCTGCCACCTCTACACTCTAACCACTAGGCTACCCTGCCACCTCTACACTCTAACCACTAGGCAACCCTGCCGCCTCTACACTCTAACCACTAGGCTACCCTGCCACCTCTACACTCTAACCACTAGACTACCCTGCCACCTCTACACTCTAACCACTAGACTACCCTGCCTCCTCTACACTCTAACCACTAGGCTACCCTGCCACCCCTACACTCTAACCACTAGGCTACCCTGCCACCTCTACACTCTAACCACTAGGCTACCCTGCCGCCTCTACACTCTAACCACTAGGCTACCCTGCCGCCTCTACACTCTAACCACTAGGCTACCCTGCCACCTCTACACTCTAACCACTAGACTACCCTGCCTCCTCTACACTCTAACCACTAGGCTACCCTGCCACCTCTACACTCTAACCACTAGGCTACCCTGCCACCTCTACACTCTAACCACTAGACTACCTGCCACCTCTACACTCTAACCACTAGACTACCCTGCCTCCTCTACACTCTAACCACTAGGCTACCCTGCCACCTCTACACTCTAACCACTAGGCTACCCTGCCGCTACCCTGCCGCCTCTACACTCTACTCTACACTCTAACCACTAGGCTACCCTGCCTCCTCTACACTCTAACCACTAGGCTACCCTGCCGCCTCTACACTCTAACCACTAGGCTACCCTGCCTCCTCTACACTCTAACCACTAGGCTACCCTGCCGCCTCTACACTCTAACCACTAGGCTACCCTGCCTCCTCTACACTCTAACCACTAGGCTACCCTGCCTCCTCTACACTCTAACCACTAGGCTACCCTGCCTCCTCTACACTCTAACCACTAGGCTACCCTGCCGCCTCTACACTCTAACCACTAGGCTACCCTGCCTCCTCTACACTCTAACCACTAGGCTACCCTGCCTCCTCTACACTCTAACCACTAGGCTACCCTGCCGCCTCTACACTCTAACCACTAGGCTACCCTGCCTCCTCTACACTCTAACCACTAGGCTACCCTGCCTCCTCTACACTCTAACCACTAGGCTACCCTGCCACCCCTACACTCTAACCACTAGGCTACCCTGCCACCTCTACACTCTAACCACTAGGCTACCCTGCCGCCTCTACACTCTAACCACTAGGCTACCCTGCCGCCTCTACACTCTAACCACTAGGCTACCCTGCCACCTCTACACTCTAACCACTAGACTACCCTGCCTCCTCTACACTCTAACCACTAGGCTACCCTGCCACCTCTACACTCTAACCACTAGACTACCCTGCCGCCCCTACACTCTAACCACTAGACTACCTGCCACCTCTACACTCTAACCACTAGACTACCCTGCCTCCTCTACACTCTAACCACTAGGCTACCCTGCCACCTCTACACTCTAACCACTAGGCTACCCTGCCGCTACCCTGCCGCCTCTACACTCTACTCTACACTCTAACCACTAGGCTACCCTGCCTCCTCTACACTCTAACCACTAGGCTACCCTGCCACCTCTACACTCTAACCACTAGGCTACCCTGCCTCCTCTACACTCTAACCACTAGGCTACCCTGCCGCCTCTACACTCTAACCACTAGGCTACCCTGCCTCCTCTACACTCTAACCACTAGGCTACCCTGCCTCCTCTACACTCTAACCACTAGGCTACCCTGCCTCCTCTACACTCTAACCACTAGGCTACCCTGCCACCTCTACACTCTAACCACTAGGCTACCCTGCCACCTCTACACTCTAACCACTAGGCTACCCTGCCTCCTCTACACTCTAACCACTAGGCTACCCTGCCGCCTCTACACTCTAACCACTAGGCTACCCTGCCACCCCAATATCTGGGTTGTTAATAATTGTGGTATAGAGCAGAGTTTAGTTTGGACCTTGGGTCTGTCATTTTATAAAATAAATAAAACACAATCCTCTTGTATCTGTTTATTTATTAATTTGAATGAATGAATTTGTTATTTAGAAATCAGTAATCACTGATTGGGTTCAGGACAGGAGATCTCGTAGGTCCTCATCATTTCTGTTCAGAGTGGATAATGCATCACTGATTGGGTTCAGGACAGGAGATCTTGTAGGTCCTCATCATTTCTGTTCAGAGTGGATAATGCATCACTGATTGGGTTCAGGACAGGAGATCTCATAGGTCCTCATCATTTCTGTTCAGAGTGGATAATGCATCACTGATTGGGTTCAGGACAGGAGATCTCATAGGTCCTCATCATTTCTGTTCAGAGTGGATAATGCATCACTGATTGGGTTCAGGACAGGAGATCTTGTAGGTCCTCATCATTTCTGTTCAGAGTGGATAATGCATCACTGATTGGGTTCAGGACAGGAGATCTTGTAGGTCCTCATCATTTCTGTTCAGAGTGGATAATGCATCACTGATTGGGTTCAGGACAGGAGATCTCGTAGGTCCTCATCATTTCTGTTCAGAGTGGATAATGCATCACTGATTGGGTTCAGGACAGGAGATCTTGTAGGTCCTCATCATTTCTGTTCAGAGTGGATAATGCATCACTGATTGGGTTCAGGACAGGAGATCTCATAGGTCCTCATCATTTCTGTTCAGAGTGGATAATGCATCACTGATTGGGTTCAGGACAGGAGATCTCATAGGTCCTCATCATTTCTGTTCAGAGTGGATAATGCCGAGGAACAGGAGACTTTGTGTCGTTTAGTATGACGATGATGATGACGATGGTCGTTTTGTTTTTGACAAACATATTCTCTCTTAACGTGGTGATGTTGATTTCCTGCCAACAGGACTCTCCAGTGAACAAGCTGCTCTACGCCAGAGAGATCCCCAGATACAAGCAGCTGGTTGAGAGGTGAGACAGACATTCATAATGAATCAATAGAAACACTCTCCATTCAGGCATTATTATCATTGTTACTCAGGAGCTATTGGAGCTGGGTTATTGGAGCTGGGTTATTGGAGCTGGTTATTGGAGCTGGTTATTGGAGCTGGTTATTGGAGCTGGGTTATTGGAGCTGGTTATTGGAGCTTGTTATTGGAAATAGGTTATTGGAGCTGGTTATTGGAGCTGGTTATTGGAGCTGGGTTATTGGAGCTGGTTATTGGAGCTGGGTTATTGGAGCTGGGTATTGGAGCTGGGTTATTGGAGCTGGTTATTGGAGCTGGTTATTGGAGCTGGTTATTGGAGCTGGGTTATTGGAGCTGGTTATTGGAGCTGGTTATTGGAGCTGGTTATTGGAGCTGGTTATTGGAGCTGGGTTATTGGAGCTGGTTATTGGAGCTGGGTTATTGGAGCTGGTTATTGGAGCTGGTTATTGGAGCTGGGTTATTGGAGCTGGTTATTGGAGCTGGTTATTGGAGCTGGTTATTGGAGCTGGTTATTGGAGCTGGGTTATTGGGCTGGTTATTGGAGCTGGTTATTGGAGCTGGGTTATTGGAGCTGGTTATTGGAGCTGGTTATTGGAGCTGGGTTATTGGAGCTGGTTATTGGAGCTGGGTTATTGGAGCTGGTTATTGGAGCTGGTTATTGGAGCTGGGTTATTGGAGCTGGTTATTGGAGCTGGTTATTGGAGCTGGTTATTGGAGCTGGTTATTGGAGCTGGGTTATTGGAGCTGGTTATTGGAGCTGGTTATTGGAGCTGGGTTATTGGAGCTGGTTATTGGAGCTGGTTATTGGAGCTGGGTTATTGGAGCTGGTTATTGGAGCTGGTTATTGGAGCTGGGTTATTGGAGCTGGTTATTGGAGCTGGGTTATTGGAGCTGGGTATTGGAGCTGGGTTATTGGAGCTGGGTATTGGAGCTGGGTTATTGGAGCTGGTTATTGGAGCTGGTTATTGGAGCTGGGTTATTGGAGCTGGTTATTGGAAATAGGTTATTGGAGCTGGTTATTGGAGCTGGTTATTGGAGCTGGGTTATTGGAGCTGGTTATTGGAGCTGGGTTATTGGAGCTGGTTATTGGAGCTGGTTATTGGAGCTGGGTTATTGGAGCTGGTTATTGGAGCTTGTTATTGGAAATAGGTTATTGGAGCTGGTTATTGGAGCTGGTTATTGGAGCTGGTTATTGGAGCTGGTTATTGGAGCCGGTTATTGGAGCCGGTTATTGGAGCCGGTTATTGGAGCTGGTTATTGGAAATAGGTTATTGGAGCTGGGTTATTGGAGCTGGTTATTGGAGCTGGTTATTGGAGCTGGTTATTGGAGCCGGTTATTGGAGCCGGTTATTGGAGCCGGTTATTGGAGCCGGTTATTGGAGCCGGTTATTGGAGCCGGTTATTGTAGCCGGTTATTGGAGCCGGTTATTGGAGCCGGTTATTGGAGCCGGTTATTGGAGCCGGTTATTGGAAATAGGTTATTGGAGCTGGTTATTGGAGCCGGTTATTGGAGCCGGTTATTGGAGCTGGTTATTGGAGCCGGTTATTGGAGCTGGTTATTGGAGCTAGGTTATTGGAGCTGGTTATTGGAGCTGGGTTATTGGAGCTGGTTATTGGAGCTGGGTTATTGGAGCTGGTTATTGGAGCTGGGTTATTGGAGCTGGTTATTGGAGCCGGTTATTGGAGCCGGTTATTGGAGCCGGTTGTTGGAGCCGGTTGTTGGAGCCGGTTGTTGGAGCCGGTTATTGGAGCCGTTATTGGAGCCGGTTTTGGGCCGGTTATTGGAGCCGGTTATTGGAGCCGGTTATTGGAGCCGGTTGTTGGAGCCGGTTGTTGGAGCCGGTTATTGGAGCCGGTTATTGGAGCCGGTTATTGGAGCCGGTTATTGGAGCCGGTTATTGGAGCCGGTTATTGGAGCCGGTTATTGGAGCTGGGTTATTGGAGCTGGTTATTGGAGCTGGGTTATTGGAGCTGGTTATTGGAGCTAGGTTATTGGAGCTGGTTATTGGAGCTGGGTTATTGGAGCTGGGTATTAGAGCTGGGTATTAGAGCTGGTTATTGGAGCTAGGTTATTGGAGCTGGTTATTGGAGCTAGGTTATTGGAGCTGGTTATTGGAGCTAGGTTATTGGAGCTAGGTTATTGGAGCTAGGTTATTGGAGCTGGTTATTGGAGCTGGTTATTGGAGCTAGGTTATTGGAGCTGGTTATTGGAGCTGGTTATTGGAGCTGGTTATAAATTCAAATGTGTGTTCTGTGGGTATTGTTCCAGGTATTACAGTGTTCTGTGGGTATTGTTCCAGGTATTACAGTGTTCTGTGGGTATTGTTCCAGGTATTACAGTGTTCTGTGGGTATTGTTCCAGGTATTACAGTGTTCTGTGGGTATTGTTCCAGGTATTACAGTGTTCTGTGGGTATTGTTCCAGGTATTACAGTGTTCTGTGGGTATTGTTCCAGGTATTACAGTGTTCTGTGGGTGTTGTTCCAGGTATTACAGTGTTCTGTGGGTATTGTTTCAGGTATTACAGTGTTCTGTGAGTATTGTTCCAGGTATTACAGTGTTCTGTGGGTGTTGTTCCAGGTATTACAGTGTTCTGTGGGTGTTGTTCCAGGTACTACAGTGTTCTGTGGGTATTGTTCCAGGTATTACAGTGTTCTGTGGGTATTGTTCCAGGTATTACAGTGTTCTGTGGGTATTGTTCCAGGTATTACAGTGTTCTGTGGGTATTGTTCCAGGTACTACAGTGACATCCACAGTGCAGCATCTGGCTGTTACCAAGAGATGAACTCTACTCTAACGGAGCTGTCTGGGGTAGATCCCCAGATACAAGCAGCTGGTTGAGAGGTGAGACAGACATTCATAATGAATCAATAGAAACACTTCCATTCAGGCATTATTATCATTGTTACTCAGGAGCTATTGGAGCTGGGTTATTGGAGCTGGGTTATGGAGCTGGTTATTGGGCTGGTTATTGGAGCTGGTTATTGGAGCTGGTTATTGGAGCTGGTTATTGGAGCTGGTTATTGGAGCTGGGTTATTGGAGCTGGTTATTGGAGCTGGTTATTGGAGCTGGGTTATTGGAGCTGGTTATTGGAGCTGGGTTATTGGAGCTGGGTATTGGAGCTGGGTTATTGGAGCTGGTTATTGGAGCTGGTTATTGGAGCTGGTTATTGGAGCTGGGTTATTGGAGCTGGTTATTGGAGCTGGTTGTTGGAGCTGGTTATTGGAGCTGGTTATTGAGCTGGTTGGTTGGAGCTGGTTATTGGAGCTGGGTTATTGGAGCTGGTTATTGGAGCTGGTTATTGGAGCTGGGTTATTGGAGCTGGTTATTGGAGCTGGTTATTGGAGCTGGTTATTGGAGCTGGTTATTGGAGCTGGGTTATTGGAGCTGGTTATTGGAGCTGGTTATTGGAGCTGGGTTATTGGAGCTGGTTATTGGAGCTGGTTATTGGAGCTGGGTTATTGGAGCTGGTTATTGGAGCTGGGTTATTGGAGCTGGTTATTGGAGCTGGTTATTGGAGCTGGGTTATTGGAGCTGGTTATTGGAGCTGGTTATTGGAGCTGGTTATTGGAGCTGGTTATTGGAGCTGGGTTATTGGAGCTGGTTATTGGAGCTGGTTATTGGAGCTGGGTTATTGGAGCTGGTTATTGGAGCTGGTTATTGGAGCTGGGTTATTGGAGCTGGTTATTGGAGCTGGTTATTGGAGCTGGGTTATTGGAGCTGGTTATTGAGCTGGGTTATTGGAGCTGGGTATTGGAGCTGGGTTATTGGAGCTGGGTATTGGAGCTGGGTTATTGGAGCTGGTTATTGGAGCTGGTTATTGGAGCTGGGTTATTGGAGCTGGTTATTGGAAATAGGTTATTGGAGCTGGTTATTGGAGCTGGTTATTGGAGCTGGGTTATTGGAGCTGGTTATTGGAGCTGGGTTATTGGAGCTGGTTATTGGAGCTGGTTATTGGAGCTGGGTTATTGGAGCTGGTTATTGGAGCTTGTTATTGGAAATAGGTTATTGGAGCTGGTTATTGGAGCTGGTTATTGGAGCTGGTTATTGGAGCTGGTTATTGGAGCCGGTTATTGGAGCCGGTTATTGGAGCTGAGTTAGTGGAGCTGGTTATTGGAAATAGGTTATTGGAGCTGGGTTATTGGAGCTGGTTATTGGAGCTGGTTATTGGAGCTGGTTATTGAGCCGGTTATTGGAGCCGGTTATTGGAGCCGGTTATTGGAGCCGGTTATTGGAGCCGGTTATTGGAGCCGGTTAGTTGTAGCCGGTTATTGGAGCCGGTTATTGGAGCCGGTTATTGGAGCCGGTTATTGGAGCCGGTTATTGGAAATAGGTTATTGGAGCTGGTTATTGGAGCCGGTTATTGGAGCCGGTTATTGGAGCTGGTTATTGGAGCCGGTTATTGGAGCTGGTTATTGGAGCTAGGTTATTGGAGCTGGTTATTGGAGCTGGGTTATTGGAGCTGGTTATTGGAGCTGGGTTATTGGAGCTGGTTATTGGAGCTGGGTTATTGGAGCTGGTTATTGGAGCCGGTTATTGGAGCCGGTTATTGGAGCCGGTTGTTGGAGCCGGTTGTTGGAGCCGGTTGTTGGAGCCGGTTATTGGAGCCGGTTATTGAGCCGGTTTTGGAGCCGGTTATTGGAGCCGGTTATTGGAGCCGGTTATTGGAGCCGGTTGTTGGAGCCGGTTGTTGGAGCAGGTTATTGAGCCAGTTATTGGAGCCGGTTATTGGAGCCGAGTTATTGGAGCCGGTTATTGGAGCCGGTTATTGGAGCCGGGTATTGGAGCCGGTTATTGGAGCCGGTTATTGGA
>NC_068448.1:1688056-1743056 GCF_023373465.1 Oncorhynchus keta | reverse complement strand
AGTTGTTTCCTCTCTGGAGGAACCAAACCCACGTGAGAAAGGAAACGCCCACTTCCACAGATCATTTAAATAAAATGGCCAGAGTAAACTTATCCTATTTATCCCCCATAAATGCTTTATGTTACGTGTGTGTGTGTGTGTGTGTGTGTGTGTGTGTGTGTGTGTGTGTGTGTGTGTGTGTGTGTGTGTGTGTGTGTGTGTGTGTGTGTGTGTGTGTGTGTGTGTGTGTGGCGTTGCAACCGAGGACAGATGATTTTTACACTCATCGAGCTTCAGCACTTGGCGGTTCCGTTCTGTGAGCTCGTGTGGCCTACCACTTTGTGGCTGTGCCGTTGTTGCTCCTAGACGTTTCCACTTCACAATAAACAGCACTTACAGTTGACCGGGGCAGCTCTTGCAGGGCAAAAATTTGACGAACTGACTTGTTGGAAAGGTGGCATCCTATGACGGTGCCACGTTGAAAGTCACTGAGCTCTTCAGTATGGGCCATTATACCGCCAGTGTTTGTCTATGGAGATTGCATGGCTGTCTGCTCAATGTTATCCACCTATCAGCAACGGGTGTGGCTGAAATATAATCCCCTAATTTGAAGGGGTGTCCACATACTGCTGTCTATATATATTTGGGTGTAGAGACGGGGTACGTTCCAGGGTGTCTGTATTGCAGTCATGTTGCACAGATGATCACATGTCACACCGACCTATATTAACCCCCTGAGCTGTACAGGTCGACTGCAACATGGACGTTCTGTAACGAGCCCACAGTCTAGTCTTAACAGTCAGGTTGACCACTATAGACACCGTTGGGGGGCCACCACCCTGCAGCTCTCTAGACTATCAGACTCTCTCAGTAACTGTCTCTACAGATGGACGGTCAGGTTGACCACTATAGCCACCGTTGGGGGGCCTCCACCCTGCAGCTCTCTAGACTATCAGACTCTCTCAGTAACTGTCTCTACAGATGGACGGTCAGGTTGACCACTATAGCCACCGTTGGGGACCCTGCAGCTCTCTAGACTATCAGACTCTCTCAGTAACTGTCTCTACAGATGGACGGTCAGGTTGACCACTATAGCCACCGTTGGGGGGCCTCCACCCTGCAGCTCTCTAGACTATCAGACTCTCTCAGTAACTGTCTCTACAGATGGACGGTCAGGTTGACCGTGTTTGGTCTTTTTTTGAAAACATTTTTAGCAAAACCATTTCCCTTGTTAGCAGTAGTTTTGTGAACATCTTTATCTTTGAATACCAGGAAATACAAGCTCAATTTCTGGCGATGTATTAAAATGTTTTATTTCCTTAAAATGCCCCCTACTCCCCATGTCTTGTTGTTTTGAAAACCATTTTACGATTATTTATGACACGCTGAAGGTTTTAAAGCAGTCTAATCTGTATGTTCTGTGCTATGTTCTTGAAGCTGGCCACTGAACTCAATACAAGCTCTTTACTGAAAAACAGAGACACGTTGTTGTTACAACCTAGCCTGAGTACCAGTCTGTTACTGCTCTGTGGGGGTCTGAACCTAGCCTGAGTACCAGTCTGTTACTGCTCTGTGGGGGTCTGAACCTAGCCTGAGTACCAGTCTGTTACTGCTCTGTGGGGGTCTGAACCTAGCCTGAGTACCAGTCTGTTACTGCTCTGTGGGGGTCTGAACCTAGCCTGAGTACCAGTCTGTTACTGCTCTGTGGGAGTCTGAACCTAGCCTGAGTACCAGTCTGTTACTGCTCTGTGGGGGTCTGAACCTAGCCTGAGTACCAGTCTGTTACTGCTCTGTGGGGGTCTGAACCTAGCCTGAGTACCAGTCTGTTACTGCTCTGTGGGGGTCTGAACCTAGCCTGAGTACCAGTCTGTTACTGCTCTGTGGGGGTCTGAACCTAGCCTGAGTACCAGTCTGTTACTGCTCTGTGGTGGTCTGAACCTAGCCTGAGTACCAGTCTGTTACTGCTCTGTGGGGGTCTGAACCTAGCCTGAGTACCAGTCTGTTACTGCTCTGTGGGGGTCTGAACCTAGCCTGAGTACCAGTCTGTTACTGCTCTGTGGTGGTCTGAACCTAGCCTGAGTACCAGTCTGTTACTGCTCTGTGGGGGTCTGAACCTAGCCTGAGTACCAGTCTGTTACTGCTCTGTGGGGGTCTGAACCTAGCCTGAGTACCAGTCTGTTACTGCTCTGTGGGGGTCTGAACCTAGCCTGAGTACCAGTCTGTTACTGCTCTGTGGGGGTCTGAACCTAGCCTGAGTACCAGTCTGTTACTGCTCTGTGGGGGTCTGGGGGTCTGAACCTAGCCTGAGTACCAGTCTGTTACTGCTCTGTGGGGGCCTGAACCTAGCCTGAGTACCAGTCTGTTACTGCTCTGTGGGGGTCTGAACCTAGCCTGAGTACCAGTCTGTTACCGCTCTGTGGGGGTCTGAACCTAGCCTGAGTACCAGTCTGTTACTGCTCTGTGGGAGTCTGAACCTAGCCTGAGTACCAGTCTGTTACTGCTCTGTGGGGGTCTGAACCTAGCCTGAGTACCAGTCTGTTACTGCTCTGTGGGGGTCTGAACCTAGCCTGAGTACCAGTCTGTTACTGCTCTGTGGGGGTCTGAACCTAGCCTGAGTACCAGTCTGTTACTGCTCTGTGGGGGCCTGAACCTAGCCTGAGTACCAGTCTGTTACTGCTCTGTGGTGGCCTGAACCTAGCCTGAGTACCAGTCTGTTACTGCTCTGTGGGGGTCTGAACCTAGCCTGAGTACCAGTCTGTTACTGCTCTGTGGGGGTCTGAACCTAGCCTGAGTACCAGTCTGTTACTGCTCTGTGGGGGTCTGAACCTAGCCTGAGTACCAGTCTGTTACTGCTCTGTGGTGGTCTGAACCTAGCCTGAGTACCAGTCTGTTACTGCTCTGTGGTGGTCTGAACCTAGCCTGAGTACCAGTCTGTTACTGCTCTGTGGTGGCCTGAACCTAGCCTGAGTACCAGTCTGTTACTGCTCTGTGGGGGTCTGAACCTAGCCTGAGTACCAGTCTGTTACTGCTCAGACATCCAATCCCTTCTAACACAACGCTCTGGTTGAACCATAATACTGACAAAGTTATACCAAATTGACAGTTAGTTTACTACTACTACTACTACTACTACTACTACTACTACTACTACTACTAATTAGGCAAACTACATGTACAGCAATAAGTCTCACAGGTGCCAACAAGGGAAAGAATGAGGATTGAAGGTTGTAAACCCGGCAACACCTGGTCTCGCCAGCAGAGGGGGCCGATGAGGAGTTGAGACGAATTTGAGTCATTTAAAAAAAAAAGAAGCAAAACAGCGTCTAGCAGGTTGTTCTGTTGAACAGACCGTTTCTCGACAGTGTCAATCTTATTCTCTGTAAATAGTGCTTATTCATACCAACCAATGACGGTCAGTAGATGCCGTCCTCCCCCGTCCTCCACTGATACCAACCAAATGTGCCTTCTTCTTCTTGTCAAATTTGTAAACGACTTAAAAACTGTGTGGAATTTTTTTTTTTTGTTGAAGTTGAACTCGTTTGCCAAATGAACTGACATGACGAACTAGTTTTGAGTTTGTGCTGTGGATGTGTAAAGACAACCGTAACTAAACTTCCTGGGAACGCTGTTTTCCCCCCTGGTTGGAGGATTCCTGGAGTCGGAAGGAAATAAGCATGAGAATCCCGAAGTCGAGGATTTAAACAGGGAATGATGGTCCAGCAGTTCAACTCCTTGATCTTTACTGTTACAGGTTAACTAACAGCCAGAGTTGGGGAACTGTAATCAGATACGTTTACCAGCAACAACAAAAACATGTAATCAGATTACATGTACTTTTTGGAAAAACTAGATTACTTCTTGGATTACTTTTTAATTCAGAATGGGTGCTTTGTGGGATAAAAAGGGGGGCAAGTTTGATCCACGTGAGGAGAGTCTGACCACAAAACCACTATGATGACACGCCAAATGATGACCACCAATCGGAAGCCACTATGGTGATGACACGCCAAATGATGACCACCAATCGGAAGCCACTATGGTGATGACACGCCAAATGATGACCACCAATCGGAAGCCACTATGGTGATGACACGCCAAATGATGAGCACCAATCGGAAGCCACTATGATGATGACACACCAAGTGTGTTTTCCGGGTCTTTCTTGTCCTCTTCTAATGCGTGTTAAGGGGAAAGTAATCCAAAAGTAACCGAGTTACATTACTGATTACATTCAAATAAGTAATCTACCCAACTCTGCTAACTGAAATAGTATCTGTCGGTCTCCTCTGACCCCACACATTCAGTATCGCTATTGTTACTATGGTTACCCTTAATGGTTCCAAACGGCCCCCTGTTCTCTGTATACTGTGGATCCCTAGAGTGCTCTCTCGTGGAAGAGATGAAAATAATGGACCTATTCTATGGGCCCTGGTCTAAAGTAGTGTCCAATATATAGGGAATAGGGCACTGGTCTAAAGTAGTGTCCTATATATAGGGAATAGGGCACTGGTCTAAAGTAGTGTCCTATATATAGGGAATAGGGCACTGGTCTAAAGTAGTGTCCTATATATAGGGAATAGGGCACTGGTCTAAAGTAGTGTCCTATATATAGGGAATAGGGCACTGGTCTAAAGTAGTGTCCTATATATAGGGAATAGGGCACTGGTCTAAAGTAGTGTCCAATATATAGGGAATAGGGCACTGGTCTAAAGTAGTGTCCTATATATAGGGAATAGGGCACTGGTCTAAAGTAGTGTCCTATATATAGGGAATAGGGTACTGGTCTAAAGTAGTGTCCTATATATAGGGAATAGGGTGCTTTGACATGTTGATCATTGACCTTTGACCCCGGCTCCTGGTTTGAAGACGCCAACATTTAGTTAGTGTACATAGAGATCATTTATGTATTTATTTGTTCTTGGGTTTGTAAAGTTAGTGTGTAGTTTATATCGTTGAATGGTGATTTTAATTCATTTTAACCCCTTAAACACGTTGTCTTGCTCATATCCCGGCATTTGTAGCTCAGTATGTATGGCTGGATTTAATGGCACCCTATTCTCTATATAGTGCACTACTTTGGACCACAATGGTTGCACTATAAAGCGAGCAGGGCACCATTTGGCACAGATACAGTGTGATTTTAAAGGAGGTTTCCTGACTGTGTCTTCCTTTAGCAGCTGTATGAAATATTTACAGGATTTCTGGGAGTTGGAGTCATGTTTATTATGTTGCCCCCCCCCCCTATGTCTAACCCTTTGACACCTTAATAACACTTTGATTGGAGTGTTTGGAGAGTTTTGATTGGAGCGTTTGGAGAGTTTTGATTGGAGCGTTTGGAGAGTTTTGATTGGAGCGTTTGGAGAGTTTTGATTGGAGAGTTTTGATTGGAGCGTTTGGAGAGTTTTGATTGGAGCGTTTGGAGAGTTTTGATTGGAGCGTTCGGAGAGTTTTGATTGGAGCGTTTGGAGAGTTTTGACTGGAGCGTTTGGAGAGTTTTGATTGGAGCATTTAAAAGGTCAAAGGTGTTCTGCCCTTATCCTGTGGTCTGAGGCAGCATAACTGATCCAGCTGTTGTAACTGGCTCATGATCACTTCTGAAACTATAGGACACGTTCCAGGTCAAATGTATTGAAGTCGATGCGTGCAGTCTGGTATCGGAGTGGTATAACATGTGTGGTGGTTAACTAACACGATAAACACTGATCCAGCTGTTATGAAATCTGGCATGCGTCTGAAACGTAGTCAGCCTGGAACGCGTCCGTTCGTCTTCCTGTTAGTGAGTGTTGTGTTGCCTGTATTTTTCTGAAGGTTCTCTGCATGCGTGTGCTTTTTGTAATCGTCTGGTCGTGTCTTTATGTACGTCTGATTCCTTAAGACTACAATCAGAGCAGGAACGCACCCTATCCCCTATATAGGGCACTACTTTTGACCAGAGTCCTATAGGCCCTAGTCAAAAGTAGTGCCCTATGTAGGGGATAGGGTGCCGTTGGGGATGTTGCAGCTGTGTGTGTGTGTGTGTGTGTGTGTGTGTGTGTGTGAGTACAGAACATATATGTTAGAAGGAAACATGACGTTTGAAACTTCTGCATGACAGTGACAATTTTTGATAAACTTCCTCTTTAAAAAAATTTAAAAAAATAAAAAATCTGAGAGGATTTGAAGTACAGATGAAACTAAACACTGATTTGTGTCCTGACTCTCTGGGTGTCCTGACTCTGGGTGTCCTGACTCTCTGGGTGTCCTGACTCTCTGGGTGTCCTGACTCTGGGTGTCCTGACTCTCTGGGTGTCCTGACTCTCTGGGTGTCCTGACTCTCTGGGTGTCCTGACTCTCTGGGTGTCCTGACTCTCTGGGTGTCCTGACTCTCTGGGTGTCCTGACTCTGGGTGTCCTGACTCTCTGGGTGTCCTGACTCTCTGGGTGTCCTGACTCTCTGGGTGTCCTGACTCTCTGGGTGTCCTGACTCTCTGGGTGTCCTGACTCTCTGGGTGTCCTGACTCTCTGGTTGTCCTGACTCTGGTTGTCCTGACTCTGGTTGTCCTGACTCTGGTTGTCCTGACTCTCTGGTTGTCCTGACTCTGGTTGTCCTGACTCTCTGGGTGTCCTGACTCTCTGGGTGTCCTGACTCTCTGGGTGTCCTGGGTGTCCTGACTCTCTGGGTGTCCTGACTCTCTGGGTGTCCTGACTCTCTGGGTGTCCTGACTCTCTGGGTGTCCTGACTCTCTGGGTGTCCTGACTCTCTGGGTGTCCTGACTCTCTGGGTGTCCTGACTCTCTGGGTGTCCTGACTCTGGGTGTCCTGACTCTCTGGGTGTCCTGACTCTCTGGGTGTCCTGACTCTCTGGGTGTCCTGACTCTCTGGGTGTCCTGACTCTCTGGGTGTCCTGACTCTCTGGGTGTCCTGACTCTCTGGGTGTCCTGACTCTCTGGATGTCCTGACTCTCTGGGTGTCCTGACTCTGGGTGTCCTGACTCATCGTCAGTCTCCCAAATGACACCCTATTCCCTATCTAGTGCACTACTTTTGACCAGAGTCCAATGTGCTTCCCAATGTGCCAAGGGTTGAACGTAGTACACGTTTTAAAGGGAACAGGGTCCAATCAGCATCCAGGATCCGAACAACCAGTTTTAATAACTGTTGTTATTCTACTTGTACAGTTTGATATTACTTCCTGTTCTGGGTCGTAAACAATAAGTCTCGGTATAAAAGCTCTGGACTGAGAGGATCTCTGTCTGATCAACTATGGCGGCGTACCAAATGGGACCCTAATCCCGATCTAGTGCACTACTGTTGGCCTGATCAGGCTACGGAATAGGGTGCCATATTCAGATTCTGATTAACAACAATCCAACTCAAATGTGACACAAGCAGTTGAAAGAGAGCTGGAAACCAAACCAGTGTATTTGGTGAGTGTGTTGTTACGGTTTGATACCAGATGTGCTATGTGTTTGTAAATACATTATGAAGAGAATCGTTTCTTTCTCAACTTTGATGGAATTTAAAACTCTATTGCTTTACAAGATTTACATTTTGGGAGCCAAAATGAGTCTGTTGTCAAATGAACATTTGTATGGGGGAAAAAAAATAAAGTTATAATTTTAACATTGAATAGGCTTTTGTGTCTGGTTTGTTCTGGTCGATGATGTAGAACTGTGACATCATAGAAACTAAATAAAGGTGGTCTTTGAAAAGGATAGTCCCCTTTTGACTTCATTTGAATCAATGTTGATAACCAAATGGGTTCCTTCAGGCTCTGCTCCGATTGGACCGTTACTACTCATCATGCAAATTATTGCTTCCTGAGGAGCCCAGTCTCGGGCTTGACATTAAATCAGCGACAAGGTTTGTACAGTGAGGGGAGAAAAAGTATTTGACCCCCTGCTGATTTTGTACATTTGCCCACTGACAAAGAAATGATCAGTCTATAATTTTAATGGTTTATTTGAACAGTGAGAGACAGAAATACGCATGTCAAAAATGTTATAAATTGATTTGTATTTTAATGAGGGAAATAAGAATTTGAAGCTCGCGATGACAAGTTCTTGTGCCGACAGTTTGGAACCGAGGGAGGACAGGTCATTTAAGGGCTATGTGCTTCAGCGGTCCTGTTCTGTGAGCTTGTGTGGTCTCTTCAGTATGGGCCATTCTACTGCCAATGTTTGTCTATGGAGATCGCATGGCTTTGTGCTCAATTTTCTATACCTGTCAGCAACAGGTGTGGCTGAAATATAATCCCCTAATTTGAAGGGGTGGTGTCCAGGGTGTCTGTATTGCAGTGTCCACATACTCCTATATATGGGTGTAGAGACCGGGTGTCTGTATTGCAGTGTCCACATACTGCTGTCTATATAGTAGAGACAGGGTGTCTGTTGCAGTGTCCACATACTGGTCTATATATGGGTGTCTGTTCCAGGGCATCTGTATTGCAGTGTCCACATGTAGTGTAATAATTCTTCTCACTCTGTCATTGTGGATCCATCCTCACCTTTATTTAACCAGGTAGGCTAGTTGAGAACACCTTTATTTAACCGGGTAGGCTAGTTGAGAACACCTTTATTTAACCGGGTAGGCTAGTTGAGAACACCTTTATTTAACCGGGTAGGCTAGTTGAGAACACCTTTATTTAACCAGGTAGGCTAGTTGAGAACACCTTTATTTAACCGGGTAGGCTAGTTAACACATTTATTTAACCAGGTAGGCCAGTTGAGAACACCTTTATTTAACCAGGTAGGCTAGTTGAGAACACCTTTATTTAACCAGGTAGGCCAGTTGAGAACACCTTTATTTAACCAGGTAGGCCAGTTGAGAACACCTTTATTTAACCAGGTAGGCCAGTTGAGAACACCTTTATTTAACCAGGTAGGCTAGTTGAGAACACCTTTATTTAACCAGGTAGGCTAGTTGAGAACACCTTTATTTAACCAGGTAGGCTAGTTGAGAACACCTTTATTTAACCAGGTAGGCTAGTTGAGAACACCGTTATTTAACCAGGTAGGCTAGTTGAGAACACCTTTATTTAACCAGGTAGGCTAGTTGAGAACACCGTTATTTAACCAGGGAGGCCAGTTGAGAACAAGTTCTCATTTGCAACTGCGACCTGGCCAAGATAAAGCATAGCAGTGTGAACAGACAACAGAGTTACACATGGAGTAAACAATTAACAAGTCAATAACACAGTAGAAAAAAAGGGGAGTCTATATACAATGTGTGCAAAAGGCATGAGGAGGTAGGCAAATAATTACAATTTTGCAGATTAACACTGGAGTGATAAATGATCAGATGATCATGTACAGGTAGAGATATTGGTGTGCAAAAGAGCAGAAAAGTAAATAAATAAAAACAGTATGGGGATGAGGTAGGTGAAAATGGGTGGGCTATTTACCAATAGACTATGTACAGCTGCAGCGATCGGTTAGCTGCTCAGATAGCAGATGTTTGAAGTTGGTGAGAGAGATAAGTCTCCTACAATCAATACTTCATCTGAATCTGGACAAATCAAGACAGCTTAAATTTCTCTTTAAATAGAAAAAAAAAAGCTATAACTTTTACTTTAAAAATGTTGAGCTTAAAAATCGAGATCTGTAGGACAAAAAAATCAGAAATCCTTTTTTAGATTAAAATTTGCAGCAAACTGTGAGAGGCTTTTCACACTATGCCCCAGTCTTTTACCGGAAATGTAATCCCTCTTGAAAGAAAACAGGCATTTACTTTTAAATTATTTAATGCAACGGTTACCAAGGTTACCGTGTACCTTCTCATACCAGAGGATTCCCTCCTAGAGACTTCAAAACGTTGCGACTAACTACTATACAGACCAAAAATATATTTTTTTTAAAAACGCAACACTTTCAAAGACTTCAGTGAGTTAGTTCATATTAAAAGGAAATCCTGTCGGCAAAGTCAGCAGTGGGAAGAAAAGGCATGTGTTTGTGGGGCTATGAGTTCATAAAGAGCCGTGGTCGAGCCCGAAGGAACCAGAGATGTCAGAACAGGGTTGGTGTGTCACGTGAGACGAAGGTACAAAGAGCCTCGGTGCTGCCAACCACCGGGGAAATTAACGTGAGAGTCAACATGAAGCCAATGTACAAATTAGCTGTAAAAAGTATTGTAATTGTTACTTTCTCCATACTTACAGGAAACATTGCACCTGTAAACCCAAACCCACATCCAGCGTATTGGTGTCTTCACAAGAGAAAATGTAATCTGGTGGACAGATCTAAAACATTTACTGTCCTGCGGGGCTTCACCAGTTCCACGTGGTTCTGACTGTCCCGCGGGGCTTCACCAGTTCCACGTGGTTCTGACTGTCCCGCGGGGCTTCACCAGTTCCACGTGGTTCTGACTGTCCTGCGGCGCTTTACCAGTTCCACGTGGTTCTGACTAAACTGACTGTCCTCGGGGCTACCAGTTCCAAGTGGCGCTGTCCTTCACCAGTTCCACGTGGTTCTGACTAAACTGACTGTCCTGCGGGGCTTTACCAGTTCCAAGTGGTTCTGACTGTCCTGCGGGGCTTCACCAGTTCCACGTGGTTCTGACTGTCCTGCGGGGCTTCACCAGTTCCACGTGGTTCTGACTGTCCTGCGGGGCTTTACCAGTTCCACGTGGTTCTGACTAAACTGACTGTCCTGCGGGGCTTTACCAGTTCCAAGTGGTTCTGACTGTCCTGCGGGGCTTCACCAGTTCCACGTGGTTCTTACTGTCCTGCGGGGCTTCACCAGTTCCACCTGGTTCTGACTGTCCCGCGGGGCTTCACCAGTTCCACCTGGTTCTGACTAAGCTGACTGTCCTGCAGGGTTTTACTGGGGGAAATGTAACAAGTCACATTGGGCCAGGTAAAAATAAAATTAAAGACTACAAAACAAGTAACATTGGGTCAAGTTGTAGTTTATTATTTCAGCATTACCATGGCAATGCAAACCAACCATTGACTGGAAACAGACATTACTGTGTGGAGATACTAGGGTCAGATAATACCCAGAAAGCAACACGAGCCAGACACCCACCACAACCAGCTTAGAAGAACACATTAGTTCATGTAACAGTGTTATAACAAGTCCTTTAAGTTGAATACATACAACTCAGGATCATTGAATGTAAATACCCTGCATCAGTTTCACTGCTAATTAAGGCTATGACCAGCAACAAGCAGACGTTAATCAGGAACTGTCCAGCCCCTCCTGGAGCTGGCATGGTGTCTAACAGCGCTATGGAGAGGTTCATGATCAAGCAGGTGGAACTCCATGAAACCCACACGTAATGTGGAACCATGAAACCACACGTAATGTGGAACCATAAACACACGTAATGTGGAACCATAAACACACGTAATGTGGAACCATAAACACACGTAATGTGGAACCATAAACACACGGAATGTGGAACCATAAACACACGGAATGTGGAACCATAAACACACGGAATGTGGAACCATAAACACACGGAATGTGGAACCATAAACACACGGAATGTGGAACCATAAACACACGGAATGTGGAACCATAAACACACGGAATGTGGAACCATAAACACACGGAATGTGGAACCATAAACACACGGAATGTGGAACCATAAACACACGGAATGTGGAACCATAAACACACGGAATGTGGAACCATAAACACACGGAATGTGGAACCATAAACACACGGAATGTGGAACCATAAACACACGGAATGTGGAACCATAAACACACGGAATGTGGAACCATAAACACACGGAATGTGGAACCATAAACACACGGAATGTGGAACCATAAACACACGGAATGTGGAACCATAAACACACGGAATGTGGAACCATAAACACACGGAATGTGGAACCATAAACACACGGAATGTGGAACCATAAACACACGGAATGTGGAACCATAAACACACGGAATGTGGAACCATAAACACACGGAATGTGGAACCATAAACACACGGAATGTGGAACCATAAACACACGGAATGTGGAACCATAAACACACGGAATGTGGAACCATGAAAACACACGGAATGTGGAACCATGAAAACACACGGAATGTGGAACCATGAAAACACACGGAATGTGGAACCATGAAAACACACGGAATGTGGAACCATGAAAACACACGGAATGTGGAACCATGAAAACACACGGAATGTGGAACCATGAAAACACACGGAATGTGGAACCATGAAAACACACGGAATGTGGAACCATGAAAACACACGGAATGTGGAACCATGAAAACACACGGAATGTGGAACCATGAAAACACACGGAATGTGTGTAAAGAGTCATCTAGAAACATTACAGCATATTACCCTTCTGGGATGGTCAAGACATCACTCAGACCCCTCCCTCTCCGCTGAGAGCTAGCCTATCGGCTCTGCTGCTGTGACGCTACACCGTACAGCAGGACAGAGCTGCACTCGGCCTTACAGCCACAAGGGGCGCTAGAGAGCCATGTTCTGTTTAACACTAGTGGTAGATGGGAGGAGAGAAGGCAGGTTTTTAAGCCCTCTTCCCCCTCAGACTGCGGAGGGAGGGATGGAGAAGATGAAGTTGGTAAATGTGTACAGACTTGGTGTCCCAAATGGCACCCTATTCTCAACCTAGTGCACTAGCCCAATAGGAAACCGGGTCATTAGTAGTGCACTACATATAGGGTGCCATTCGGGAGACAAACGATGAGACGATGGTCTCAGTTGGCGAAGGTCCGGCGCACGGTGTCGACGATGTGTTTAGCGCTGATTCCGTACAGGTCGAGTAACTCCTGAGGTTTTCCACTCCGGGGTATACGGTTCACCGCCAGGCGCGTCACGACGATACCAGGCTCCTCCCCTACTGCAGACAGCACCGCCTCCCCCAGACCCCCTAGGCAAAGAAAGACACAGGGGTAAGATGCAACACACCCCCAACCGGATAAGAAGGGTTAGCCGGAACAGGTCAACACCCCACCCTCTCTGTAGTGGTCCTCCACGGTGATGATCCTCCCTCCGGTGGCGCGGGCGCTCGACACGATGGTGGCGGCATCCAGGGGCTTGATGGTAAACGGGTCAATCACACGGATGTTCACTCCTACACACACACACACACACACAACAATGAGCCCAAAGTCTCGATCAAACAGCATAAATTCTAGATGGTATATTATTAAAAACCAAAAGGGCCTATATCCACGAGGTAAATTTCCTTCGGGAAGTATTCCTACCCCTCGACATAAGCCACATTTTGTTCTTAAAGTCTGAATTCTAAATGGAATTCTCTCCCATCACAATACCTCAAATGACAAAGTGAACAAAAATCACACCTTTGGCATACAGCGGGTACAGAGTCAATGTGGAGGCTATATACAGGGTGTTACGGTAGAGTGAATGTGGAGGCTATATACAGGGTATTACGGTACAGAGTGAATGTGGAGGCTATATACAGGGTATTACGGTACAGAGTAAATGTGGAGGCTATATACAGGGGGTACCGGTACTGAGTTAATGTGGAGGCTATATACAGGGGGTACCGGTACTGAGTTAATGTGGAGGCTATATACAGGGGGTACCGGTACTGAGTCAATGTGGAGGCTATATACAGGGGGTACCGGTACTGAGTTAATGTGGAGGCTATATACAGGGTATTACGGTACAGAGTGAATGGGGAGGCTATATACAGGGGGTACCAGTACAGAGTCAATGTGGAGGCTATATACAGGAGGTACCGGTACTGAGTTAATGTGGAGGCTATATACAGGGGGTACCGGTACAGAGTCAATGTGGAGGCTATATACAGGGGGTACCAGTACAGAGTCAATGTGGAGGCTATATACAGGGGGTACCGGTACAGAGTCAATGTGGAGGCTATATACAGGAGGTACCGGTACTGAGTTAATGTGGAGGCTATATACAGGGGGTACCGGTACAGAGTCAATGTGGAGGCTATATACAGGGGGTACCGGTACAGAGTCAATGTGGAGGCTATATACAGGGTGTTACGGTACAGTCAATGTGGAGGCTATATACAGGGTATTACGGTACAGAGTCAATGTGGAGGCTATATACAGGGGGTACCAGTACAGAGTCAATGTGGAGGCTATATACAGGGTATTACGGTACAGAGTCAATGTGGAGGCTATATACAGGGGGTACTGGTACAGAGTCAATGTGGAGGCTATATACAGGGTGTTACGGTACAGAGTCAATGTGGAGGCTATATACAGGGGGTACTGGTACAGAGTCAATGTGGAGGCTATATACAGGGTGTTACGGTACAGAGTCAATGTGGAGGCTATATACAGGGTGTTACGGTACAGAGTCAATGTGGAGGCTATATACAGGGTGTTACGGTACAGAGTCAATGTGGAGGCTATATACAGGGTGTTACGGTACAGAGTCAATGTGGAGGCTATATACAGGGTGTTACGGTACAGTCAATGTGGAGGCTATATACAGGGTGTTACGGTACAGAGTCAATGTGGAGGCTATATACAGGGTGTTACGGTACAGTCAATGTGGAGGCTATATACAGGGTATTACGGTACAGAGTCAATGTGGAGGCTATATACAGGGGGTACTGGTACAGAGTCAATGTGGAGGCTATATACAGGGTGTTACGGTACAGTCAATGTGGAGGCTATATACAGGGTATTACGGTACAGAGTCAATGTGGAGGCTATATACAGGGGGTACTGGTACAGAGTCAATGTGGAGGCTATATACAGGGTGTTACGGTACAGAGTCAATGTGGAGGCTATATACAGGGGGTACTGGTACAGAGTCAATGTGGAGGCTATATACAGGGTGTTACGGTACAGAGTCAATGTGGAGGCTATATACAGGGTGTTACGGTACAGAGTCAATGTGGAGGCTATATACAGGGTGTTACGGTACAGAGTCAATGTGGAGGCTATATACAGGGTGTTACGGTACAGAGTCAATGTGGAGGCTATATACAGGGTGTTACGGTACAGTCAATGTGGAGGCTATATACAGGGTGTTACGGTACAGAGTCAATGTGGAGGCTATATACAGGGTGTTACGGTACAGAGTCAATGTGGAGGCTATATACAGGGTATTACGGTACAGAGTCAATGTGGAGGCTATATACAGGGGGTACCGGTACAGAGTCAATGTGGAGGCTATATACAGGGTATTACGGTACAGAGTCAATGTGGAGGCTATATACAGGGGGTACTGGTACAGAGTCAATGTGGAGGCTATATACAGGGTGTTACGGTACAGAGTCAATGGGGAGGCTATATACAGGGTGTTACGGTACAGAGTCAATGTGGAGGCTATATACAGGGGGTACCGGTACAGAGTCAATGTGGAGGCTATATACAGGGTATTACGGTACAGAGTCAATGTGGAGGCTATATACAGGGTATTACGGTACAGAGTCAATGTGGAGGCTATATACAGGGTATTACGGTACAGTCAATGTGGAGGCTATATACAGGGTATTACGGTACAGAGTCAATGTGGAGGCTATATACAGGGGGTACCGGTATAGAGTCAATGTGGAGGCTATATACGGGGTGTTACGGTACAGAGTCAATGGGGAGGCTATATACAGGGTGTTACGGTACAGAGTCAATGTGGAGGCTATATACAGGGGGTACCAGTACAGAGTCAATGTGGAGGCTATATACAGGGTGTTACGGTACAGAAGTCAATGTGGAGGCTATATACAGGGGGTACCGGTACAGAGTCAATATACAGGGGGTACCCAGTGTGGACATCCTGACCCTCGGTCAGAGGCCATGGACAGGGGACATCCTGACCCCAGGTCAGAGGCCAGGGAGACCTGACCCTAGGTCAGCAGTCCTACTCTGAGCCACAATGTCAGGAAGACCAATTACTGTCAAAAGTCCAAATTGTGAAAAAGATCTGATGTGTCCCACCTGTGTAAACACAGCCTATGAATAAGGGCCAGGGACACAGTTTGTGGTGCAATTCCCTGCCAGGCCACCAGGGGGCAGTGGTGTAATTCCCTGCCAGGCCACCAGGGGGTGCTCTTACCCTCGCTGGCCAGCTGGTCAGCAGCAGTCAGAGCTTCATGCAGAGTCACTCCAGCTCCAATCACAGTCACCTTGTCGCTGTCGGACTGACGTACCACCTTGGCCACGCCCACCTCAAACTTCTCGTCGGGGTCGTAGATCACCTTCAGTTCTGGTCTGGTGATGCGGATGAAGCAGATTCCCTGAAATATATAGACAGACACAGAGAGGCATCCCAGGCTTAGTTCATGTGTATATTTCCTCATGGATTTGTATAGTGGCGTCTTATCTACAAGGTGGACTGTATGTAGAGGCTATAATGTAGTCTGATGAATGTATTCCTGTGTGTTCTGGTACCTGATATTAAAAAAACAGCTGCACCAAGACACGCCTCTTAACAACTTCAGTTGGTATGGCAACAAACTATTGTAGAGACAAGAATCCCAACACCCAATGACCTGGCCAAGTGGCATGGATCTGTTGGTGTAATGACTACGGTGTTGGGTTGACAGTCGCTAGACCCAGGATGGGGCCACCCCCCCCCCCGCCTCCGAAATTCACTATGTTGAACAGGTGTGTGGATCTTACCTTGGTGTTAGCAGCCAGCTCTACAGACCTCTCAGCAGACACGCCATCGCTGGGGTAGAACAGAGTGCATGTTGGGATAGCGCGGAACATAGCAATGTCCTCCAAAGCCATCTGGGAGGGGCCATCCTCACCTGGGGACCGGAAGTGCAGTGTGATTGGTCGATGGAAAGGGAAGTAGAGATTGATTGGTCGAGGGATGGGGGGAAAGCGACAGACAACACAGTACTGACCGATGGAGACGCCACAGTGAGACCCAGCCAGGTTGATGTTAGACTCAGAGACGGCGGCCATTCTGATGTGGTCGTAGGCCCTGGACAGGAAGGCAGCGAAGGTGCTGGCAAACGCCACTGTGCGATCTCTCGTGGCACAGCCAATCGCCACGCTCACCTAAACAACAATATTGTATTGTAGAGTAGTGGTCTGAGGGAACACTTAATGTATTGTAGAGTAGTGGTCTGAGGGAACACACTTAATGTATTGTAGAGTAGTGGTCTGAGGGAACACACTTAATGTATTGTAGAGTAGTGGTCTGAGGGAACACACTTAATGTATTGTAGAGTAGTGGTCTGAGGGAACACACTTAATGTATTGTAGAGTAGTGGTCTGAGGGAACACTTAATGTATTGTAGAGTAGTGGTCTGAGGGAACACACTTAATGTATTGTAGAGTAGTGGTCTGAGGGAACACACTTAATGTATTGTAGAGTAGTGGTCTGAGGGAACACACTTAATGTATTGTAGAGTAGTGGTCTGAGGGAACACACTTAATGTATTGTAGAGTAGTGGTCTGAGGGAACACACTTAATGTATTGTAGAGTAGTGGTCTGAGGGAACACACTTAATGTATTGTAGAGTAGTGGTCTGAGGGAACACACTTAATGTATTGTAGAGTAGTGGTCTGAGGTAACACTTAATGTATTGTAGAGTAGTGGTCTGAGGGAACACACTTAATGTATTGTAGAGTAGTGGTCTGGGGGAACACACTTAATGTATTGTATAGTAGTGGTCTGGGGGAACACACTTAATGTATTGTAGAGTAGTGGTCTGGGGGAACACACTTAATGTATTGTAGAGTAGTGGTCTGGGGGAACACACTTAATGTATTGTAGAGTAGTGGTCTGGGGGAACACACTTAATGTATTGTAGAGTAGTGGTCTGAGGGAACACACTTAATGTATTGTATAGTAGTGGTCTGAGGGAACACACTTAATGTATTGTAGAGTAGTGGTCTGAGGAAACACTTAATGTATTGTAGAGTAGTGGTCTGAGGGAACACACTTAATGTATTGTAGAGTAGTGGTCTGGGGGAACACACTTAATGTATTGTATAGTAGTGGTCTGGGGGAACACACTTAATGTATTGTAGAGTAGTGGTCTGGGGGAACACACTTAATGTATTGTAGAGTAGTGGTCTGAGGGAACACACTTAATGTATTGTAGAGTAGTGGTCTGAGGAAACACTTAATGTATTGTATAGTAGTGGTCTGGGGAACACACTTAATGTATTGTAGAGTAGTGGTCTGGGGGAACACACTTAATGTATTGTAGATATGTGGTAGTAGAGTAGTGGTCTGAGGGAACACACTTAATGTATTGTAGAGTAGTGGTCTGAGGGAACACACTTAATGTATTGTAGAGTAGTGGTCTGAGGGAACACACTTAATGTATTGTAGAGTAGTGGTCTGAGGGAATACACTTAATGTATTGTAGAATAGTGGTCTGAGGGAACACACTTAATGTATTGTAGAGTAGTGGTCTGAGGGAACACTAAATGTATTGTAGAGTAGTGGTCTGAGGGAACACTTAATGTATTGTAGAGTAGTGGTCTGAGGGAACACACTTAATGTATTGTAGAGTAGTGGTCTGAGGGAACACACTTAATGTATTGTAGAGTAGTGGTCTGAGGGAACACACTTAATGTATTGTAGAGTAGTGGTCTGAGGGAACACACTAAATGTATTGTAGAGTAGTGGTCTGAGGGAACACTTAATGTATTGTAGAGTAGTGGTCTGAGGGAACACACTTAATGTATTGTAGAGTAGTGGTCTGAGGGAACACTTAATGTATTGTAGATATGTGGTCTGAGGGAACACACTAAATGTATATCATCTCACTATGTTCGCTCCCTCCCCCAGTCTCTTCCCTCCTACATCCATCTCACCATGTTCTGCTCAGCGATGAAGCACTCTACGAAGCGTTCAGGGTAGGCCTTGTTGAACATCTCAGAGAAGGTAGAGTTCTTCATGTCAGCGTCCAGAGCCACCACCCTCGGACTGGACTGACCCAGTTTAGCCAGGGCCACGCCATACGCCTTACGAGTAGCCACCTGGGGAGGAGAGAGGAGAGGGGTTAACCGCGTATCCCCCTCTCTGCAGGGGCGTGAGTGTCTCTCTGCGGAGGAGCGGTGGTTCACCTTATCCCCAACCTTGTAGTTGGGCGGGGAGAGCAGGCTGATAGGTGAGAGATCAGCGGGGGCGGTATCTTCTTTAGGTAGCTCGGGGCAGACGGTGTTGTTGGGGTTCTGAATCTGAGCCGTCAACTCTTTAATGGCCTCCTCGGCCCGGTCTTTAGGCATGGGCTTCCCATGCCAGTTCTCCATATCCTCAATGCCTGGAGAAGAGGAATCAGATAGAGTCATTTATTTAGCTTGAAATGGTTACTTACAAGCCCTTAAACAACGATGCAGAGTTCTGACAACCGGTCAAAGAGAAGCAGTGAGTCCTCTGAAACACAACCGGTCAAAGAGAAGCAGTGAGTCCTCCGAGACACAACCGGTCAAAGAGAAGCAGTGAGTCCTCCGAGACACAACCGGTCAACGAGAAGCAGTGAGTCCTCTGAAACACAACCGGTCAAAGAGAAGCAGTGAGTCCTCTGAAACACAACCGGTCAAAGAGAAGCAGTGAGTCCTCCGAGACACAACCAGTCAAAGAGAAGCAGTGAGTCCTCCGAGACACAACCAGTCAAAGAGAAGCAGTGAGTCCTCCGAGACACAACCGGTCAAAGAGAAGCAGTGAGTCCTCCGAGACACAACCAGTCAAAGAGAAGCAGTGAGTCCTCTGAAACACAACCGGTCAAAGAGAAGCAGTGAGTCCTCTGAAACACAACCGGTCAAAGAGAAGCAGTGAGTCCTCTGAAACACAACCGGTCAAAGAGAAGCAGTGAGTCCTCCGAAACACAACCGGTCAAAGAGAAGCAGTGAGTCCTCCGAGACACAACCGGTCAAAGAGAAGCAGTGAGTCCTCTGAAACACAACCGGTCAAAGAGAAGCAGTGAGTCCTCCGAGACACAACCGGTCAAAGAGAAGCAGTGAGTCCTCTGAAACACAACCGGTCAAAGAGAAGCAGTGAGTCCTCCGAGACACAACCGGTCAAAGAGAAGCAGTGAGTCCTCTGAAACACAACCGGTCAAAGAGAAGCAGTGAGTCCTCCGAGACACAACCGGTCAAAGAGAAGCAGTGAGTCCTCTGAAACACAACTGCACTGTTTCCTGGCACACCGTCCCCTCGCCCCCATACCCGGGCGCCAACCAGGGATGCTCTGCACACATCAACAACAGTCACCCTCGAAGCATCGTTACCCATCGCTCCACTAAAGCTGCGGCCCTTGCAGAGCAAGGGGAACCACTACTTCAAGGTCTCAGAGCAAGTGACGTCACCGATTGAAACGCTATTTCGCGCGCACCACCGCTAACTAAGCTAGCCGTTTCACATCCGTTAGACCAGCCACACCGATGTGTCGGAGGAAACACCGTACACCTGGCGACCGTGTCAGCATGCATGTACCCAGCCCGCCACAGGAGTCGCTAGAGCGCGATGGGACAAGGAAATCTCAGCCTGCCAAACCCTCTCCCTCACCCAGACGACGCTGGGCCAAACCCTCTCCCTCACCCAGACGACGCTGGGCCAAACCCTCTCCCTCACCCAGACGACGCTGGGCCAAACCCTCTCCCTCACCCAGACGACGCTGGGCCAAACCCTCTCCCTCACCCAGACGACGCTGGGCCAAACCCTCTCCCTCACCCAGACGACGCTGGGCCAAACCCTCTCCCTCACCCAGACGACGCTGGGCCAATTGTGCGCTGCCTCATGGGTCTCCCAGTCACATCCAGTTGTGACACAGCCCCCATACCAGTCTCTCTCTTCCCCCATACCAGTGCTCTCTCTTCCCCCCATACCAGTCTCTCTTCCCCCCATACCAGTCTCTCCTCCCCCCATACCAGTCTCTCTTCCCCCATCCAGTCTCTCTCCCCCCATACCAGTCTCTCTCTCCCCCCATACCAGTCTCTCTCTCCCCCCATACCAGTCTCTCTCTCCCCCCATACCAGTCTCTCTCTCCCCCCATACCAGTCTCTCTCTCCCCCCATACCAGTCTCTCTCTCCCCCCATACCAGTCTCTCTCTTCCCCCCATACCAGTCTCTCTCTTCCCCCCATACCAGTCTCTCTTCCCCCCATACCAGTCTCTCTCTCCCCCCCCATACCAGTCTCTCTCTCCCCCCCATACCTTTGAGTCCTCTGCCCTTGAAGGTCTTGGCCAGGATCATAGTGGGTTTCCCCTTCACCTGCTGGGCCTGCCACAGAGCTTTACACAGCTCCTCAACGTCATGACCATCCACCACATACGTGTTCCACCTGGACGAGGAGAGAGACCGGGTTACACACACAAAGAATTAGAGACAGTACGGAAAACTGATAGAATAAGAGAGCAGGAGGTGCAAGAGAGGAGCCCCACCCGAACAAGGAGAGCTTTGAGGTCGAAGAATAAGAGAGCAGGAGGTGCAAGAGAGGTCGAAGAATAAGAGAGCAGGAGGTGCAAGAGAGGAATGAAGGAGAAGAGGGGGGTCCCCTTCACCAGAACAAGGGGCAGGAGGTGCAAGAGAGAGAAGAATAAGAGAGCAGGAGGTGCAAGAGAGGAACGAAGAATAAGAGAGCAGGAGGTGCAAGAGAGGAACGAAGGAGAAGAGGGATCCACCAGAACAAGGAGAGCAGGAGGTGCAAGAGAGGAACGAAGGAGAAGAGGGAGGGGTACCACACAAAGAAGAGAGCAGGAGGTGCAAGAGAGGAGCGAAGGAGAAAGGGAACTGACCCAAACAAGAAGAGAGCAGGAGGTGCAAGAGAGGAGCGAAGGAGAAGAGGGAGGGGTACCGACCCGAACAAGGAGAGCAGGAGGTGCAAGAGAGGAACGAAGGAGAAGAGGGGTACCGACCCGAACAAGAAGAGAGCAGGAGGTGCAAGAGAGGAGCGAAGGAGAAGAGGGAAGGGGTACCGACCCAAACAAGAAGAGAGCAGGAGGTGCAAGAGAGAAACAAAGGAGAAGAGGGAAGGGGTACCGACCCGAAGGCTTCGCAGCGCTTGCGGTAGACGTCCATGTCGTGTTTGAGAGGAGCAGGTTCACTCTGTCCCAGGCGGTTAACGTCGATAACAGCCACCAGGTTATCCAGGTTGTAGTGAGAACCAAACGCCATGGCTTCCCAGACAGCCCCCTCTGAACACTCCCCATCACCCATCATGCAGTACACACGGTAACTAGGAAACGAGAGAAAATACATTTTTATATTGTCATTAAAAAAAAAATATACACACATTTCACACAAGACACCTATTCAAGATGGCACCAGTCATTAAAGTGCTTCATTTGGGCCAGATCCTCTGGGACCCGTTTGGGCCAGATCCTCTGGGACCCGTTTGGGCCAGATCCTCTGGGACCCGTTTGGGCCAGATCCTCTGGGACCCGTTTGAGCCAGATCCTCTGGGACCCGTTTGAGCCAGATCCGGTAAAAGTAGATTGTCAGCCTGATAGTCTATGAGTGGATTCAGGTTGGTCCGACCCTTGCTTATAGTTTGCGTAAACATGGTTACTTGTGCTTGTGGCCATGGCCGAGAAAAGCATGCATCTCTCACAGAACTAGGATGAGATTCACCTTCTGTGATCCTTCCCTGCTCATGAATGAGCCTGCAACTCCTTGTTCCAGCGTTTCAATTCATTTTATTATCAAATCACATTTGTATTGGTCCACATACACATGGTTAGCAGATGTTAATGGTCCTCATACACATGGTTAGCAGATGTTAATGGTCCTCATACACATGGTTAGCAGATGTTAATGAACCTCATACACATGGTTAGCAGATGTTAATGCAAGTGTAGCGAAATGCTTGTGCTTCTAGTTCCGACAATGCAGTAATAACCAACAAGTAATCTAACTAACAATTCCAAGACTACTACCTTATTAGACAAGTGTAAGGGGATAAAGAATATGTACATAAGGATATATGAATGAGTGATGGTACAGAGCAGCATAGTCAAGATACAGTAGATGGTATCGAGTGCAGTATATACACATATGAGATCATAGCCGTGCGGAGGGTTCTGGAAGAGACTCAGATCAATCCTAATACATTTACCAAAGCCATAGAATAACTGTTGTCTGTTCAGAAAGACAACACAAGGCTCTTTTAAAGCTCAACACCCTCTGTGGGTGACCTTAACCTTCTGAGAAAATCACGGCTGGGTGACAGGTGCTTTGAGGGATAGTGTCAAGGCTTGAGGATGTAGGTGTGTGTGTGTGTGTGTGTGTGTACCTGGACTTGTCGAAGTGTTTCCCAGTGTAGGCCATCCCGCAGGCAGCCCCAAGCCCCTGTCCCAGAGACCCAGTTGCCACGTCAACAAACTCCAGTTTCTGTAGAACAGTCAGAGTTAGTCAAACCTGAGCTGGACCATGTTCATTAAGGCGTGACCACTGAAAACATTTAAAAACATTTTGCAACTGTAGGAAACACAAGGTCCAGTCCCGTTTGTCAGTTCTTTCGTTTTTAACCTAATGAATAAATTCTCAGTACATTGGAGTCAGGGGTTACTTACAGGTGTGGGGTGACCCTCCAGGTCGGAGTCGAGCTTCCTCAGGTTGATCAGGTCGGCCTCCTTCACAAAGCCCGCCTCCGCCCAGGCAGCGTACAGGATTGGTGCAGCATGACCCTAGAGGAACACAGCAGCCAAATCAGAACACTGTACACGACAGAGGGGAGCATGGGAAATGTAGTGCAAATGAAAGAGAACCCTTGACAGGTGAACCGAGTGTGTAGAGTCTGCAAGTGCATAGAATGCATGTCTGGGAGAGAACGTAAGTGTGTGTCTGGGAGAACGTAAGTGTGTGGGGGACAGACAATCACCTTAGACAGTACGAAGCGGTCGTTGCACTGGTTGCGTGGGTCAGCAGCTTTATAACGCATCGTGTGGAAGAACAGCACAGACATCAGCTCTGCTGCACTGCAACATGTGGTGGGGTGACTGGAGAGAGAGAGAGAGGTAGACATAGAGAGAGGCAGGGGAGAGAGAGAGGCAGGGAGAGAGAGAGAGGCAGGGAGAGAGAGAGAGGCAGGGAGAGAGAGAGAGGCAGGGAGAGAGAGAGAGGCAGGGAGAGAGAGAGAGGCAGGGAGAGAGAGAGAGGCAGGGGGAGAGAGAGAGGCAGGGAGAGAGAGAGGCAGGGAGAGAGAGAGAGAGAGGCAGGGAGAGAGAGAGAGAGGCAGGGAGAGAGAGAGAGAGAGGCAGGAGAGAGAGAGAGAGAGGCAGGGAGAGAGAGAGAGAGAGAGGTAGACAGAGAGAGAGAGGTAGACAGAGAGAGAGAGGTAGACAGAGAGAGAGAGGTAGACAGAGAGAGAGAGGTAGACAGAGAGAGAGAGGTAGACAGAGAGAGAGAGAGGTAGACAGAGAGAGAGAGAGGTAGACAGAGAGAGAGAGAGGTAGACAGAGAGAGAGAGAGGTAGACAGAGAGAGAGAGGTAGACAGAGAGAGAGAGAGGTAGACAGAGAGAGGTAGAGAGACAGACGGAGAGAGAGGTAGAGAGAGGGCAGTCTGTTAGTGAAATCACAACCAGCTGTTAACAGCAACCCAAACCATCACGTTAGCGTTTCATGCAGTCGCAAAGTATTCAGACACCTTGACTCTTTCCACATCGTTATGTTACAGCCTTATTCTAAAATCGATTAAATAAAAATGTCATCTACACACCTTAATGACAAAGCGAACAGGTTTAGAAGTTTTTGCAAATGTGTGAAATTAAACATGGAAATGCCTTATTTACGTAAGTGTTCAGACCCTTTGCTAAGAGACCTGAAATTGAGCTCAGGTGCATCCTGTTTCCTTCGATCATCCTTGAGATGTTTCCTCAACTTGATTGGAGTCCACCTGTGGTAAATTCAATTGATTGGAGTCCACCTGTGGTAAATTCAATTGATTGGAGTCCACCCTGTGGTAAATTCAATTGATTGGAGTCCACCTGTGGTAAATTCAATTGATTGGAGTCCACCTGTGGTAAATTCACTTGATTGGAGTCCACCTGTGGTAAATTCAATTGATTGGAGTCCACCTGTGGTAAATTCAATTGATTGGAGTCCACCTGTGGTAAATTCAATTGATTGGAGTCCACCTGTGGTAAATTCAATTGATTGGAGTCCACCTGTGGTAAATTCAATTGATTGGAGTCCACCTGTGGTAAATTCAATTGATTGGAGTCCACCTGTGGTAAATTCAATTGATTGGAGTCCACCTGTGGTAAATTCAATTGATTGGAGTCCACCTGTGGTAAATTCAATTGATTGGAGTCCACCTGTGGTAAATTCAATTGACCAGACATGATTTGGGAAAGGCACACACACGCCTGTCTATATAAAGGTCCCACAGTGCCCACAGTGGACAGTGCATGTTGGTCCAAAAACCAACGCTGCATTTCAGAGCAAAAATGAATCCATCAGGTCAAAGTAATTGTCTGTAGAGCTCTGAGACAGGATCGTGTCGAGGTACAGATCTCGGGAAGGGTACCAAAACATTTCTGCAGCATTGAAGGTCCCCAAGAACACAGTGGCCTCAGTCATTCTTAAAATGGAAGAAGTTTGGAATCACCAAGTCTCTTCCTGGAGCTGGCCGCCCGGCCAACCTGAGAAATCGGGGAGAAGGGCCTTGGTCAAGGAGGTGACCAAGAATGGGGTGGTCACTGACAGAGCTCCTCTGTGGAGATGGGTGAACCTTCCAGAAGGACAACCAGCTCTGCAGCACTCCACCAATCAGGCCTTTAAGGTAGGGTGGACAGATGGAAGCCACTCCTCAGTAAAAGGAACATAACAGCCAAAAGGCACCTAAAGACACTCAGACTATGAGAAACAAGATTCTCTGGCCTGATGAAACCTCTTTGGCCTGAATGCCAAGCGTCACGTCTGGAGGAAACCTGGCAACATTCCTACAGTGAAGCATGGTGGTGGTGGTGGTGGCAGAATATTGTGGGGATGTTTTTCAGCAGCAGGAACTAGAAATATGCTGAGCACTGGTTGGCTGCTTTTCCTTCACGCTGCGGTCCAACTCGTCCCAAACCGTCTCAATTGGTCGGGTGATTGGAGGTCGGGTCTTCTGATGCAGCACTCCATCACTCTCCTTGGTAAAATAGCCCTTACACAGCCTGGAGGTGTGTTTTGGGTCATTGTCCTGTTGAAAAAACAAATTAGTCCCAATAAGCCCAAACCAGATGGGATGGTGTATCGCTGCAGAATGCTGTGGTTGCCATGTTGGTTAAGTGTGCCTTTAAATTCTAAATAAATCAGACCGTGTCACCAGCAAAGCACCATCACACCTCCTCCTCCATGCTTCACGGTGGGAACCACACATGAAGAGATCCGTTCAGCTGCTGAGTTTCACAAAGACGTTTGGAACCAAAAATCTCACATTTGGACTCATCAGACCAAAGGACAGATTTCCACCAGTGTAATGTCCATTGCTCGTGTTTCTTGGCCCAAGCAAGTCTCTTCTTCTTATTGGTGTCCTTTAGTGGTTTCTTTGCAGTAATTTGACCACAAAGGCCTGATTCACAGTCTCCTCTGAAGAGTTGATGTTGAGGTGTGCGTTACTTGAACTCTGTGAATCGTTTAATTGTGCTGCAATTTCTGAGGCTGGTAACTAATGAACTTATCCTCTGCAGCAGAGGTAACTCTGGGTCTTCCTATAATAATAATAATATAATAATAATAATAATATAATATAATAATATATGCCATTTAGCAGACGCTTTTATCCAAAGCGACTTACAGTCATGTGTGCATACATTCTACGTATGGGTGGTCCCGGGAATCGAACCCACTACCCTGGCGTTACAAGCGCCATGCTCTACCAACTGAGCTACAGAAGGCGGTGGCGGTCCTCATGAGAGACAGTTTCATCATAGTGCTTGATGGTTTTTGCGACTGCGCTTGAAGAAACTTTCAAAGTTCTTAAAATAATCTGAAACATCCACAAACGGAACAAAATACTTCACTACGCTTTGGTTCCCTAAAACACGGTACAAAAAGTCTAAACAGTCCAGATGTGGATGAAAATACCCTCAAATTCAATCTGACAGGCTGCACACGTCTTCTCTAATCCAAAGTGCTGGAGTACAGAGACAAAAACAACAGGTCACTGTCCCAACACTTGGAGCTCACTGTATATTTCCCCAGGGAAGACAACACTGAGCACAAGCAGCAAGTCCCTGGACTTTGTGAGGGGAGACCGAGACATCAAACCCAGGAGACACTTGAGCAGGACAGTCTCTCCACAGAGAAGCCAAGTCGTGTTGTAACAGGTATTTGCAGAGAGCAGTGGTTTAGAATGTTACAAAACCTGGCAGTTTTGAAGAAAAAAAAAAATGGAAAAAAAAAGCCAGGCATTGACTAATACCGTCGCTACTTCCTGTTATCTCACACGTCGTTGGCCAATAGCATATCTACTTCCTGATAACCCTGAACATGTCAACACTCCACTCCTTATGGGGGAGGGGGGCATTCAGTGGATTGTGTAAATTGTGTCCCGAAAGGCCATAGTCTTTAGAGTGCATTACTTCTTTAGAACAGGGCCCCATAGGGTTCAGTGTGAATAGGATGCCTTTTGGGATGAACTGCTAGTAGCGTTTTACACAGCATCATTCAAACAGTCACTTACATTCGTCACCATTAAAACTACAACAGCACGGTAATTCAAATCATTTACCACCAAGGGTGATGATCCAGTATCAGACACCTGCTGAAACAAAAAAGTCTAGTCAAAGTTCCCACTAAAATACTGACAGATGAGCACTTTTGGGAGAATATATATATATTTTTTTTAACACTTGAGTTTGTCAAAGCAGTTCTGATTTTGACAAAAAATAAAAAAAATATAAAAAAATGTTAGTTCTTACATCTGTGTAGAAGAGGACCAATAAAGTCTCCTGCCATGATAAAAACACTGAGGCAGACCAGGCTTGTGTACAATTGAACAGAAACGATACAGAACAGCCAGTTGAGGCGTTATTATAGTGGCCTATATGTTGTGCTGGACGAGTTCTACCAGATAAGTCCTCTTTAAAATGAGCAGGCCACAACCGCCACACGGGAGAAAACAAACCTCAAAAAGGTTGTCAAACGTGTCATTTCGTACAAAATATCTGGAAACGTTGAAAACTGAACGCACCCCAGGTCCGCCTATAGGTCGACTTCTAAAAACAGGCTACTCTTCATTTCTAGAAGAAAAGCCTAAACCTGATAAACCGTGATTCCCTTCCAGGGAAGGTTATTTGTTTTCCTTGTGGGCGAACTGCCTGAATACCAGGAAGTGACAAAAAAAATAATAATTTAAACTTGGCAATAACAGGTTAGTCTTCACCATACTTAACTTGTTCCCTTTTCTGGACAGCATATGAGGTGTCAGCCAATCAGGAGGACGAAGAGGAGCCACACAAGCCATCTTTCTGGTTCCTCCCCATTGTTCAGACTAAAGGAGCTGGGCGAGGTGAGCCTGCTCTGAGGGGGTCCCATTGTTCAGACTAAAGGAGCTGGGCCTGCTCTGAGGAAGTCTCATTGTTCAGACTAAAGGAGCTGGGCCTGCTCTGAGGAGGTCTCATTGTTCAGACTAAAGGAGCTGGGCGAGGTGAGCCTGCTCTGAGGAGGTCTCATTGTTCAGACTAAAGGAGCTGGGCCTGCTCTGAGGAGGTCTCATTGTTCAGACTAAAGGAGCTGGGCGAGGTGAGCCTGCTCTGAGGAAGTCTCATTGTTCAGACTAAAGGAGCTGGGCCTGCTCTGAGGAAGTCTCATTGTTCAGACTAAAGGAGCTGGGCCTGCTCTGAGGAGGTCTCATTGTTCAGACTAAAGGAGCTGGGCCTGCTCTGAGGAGGTCTCATTGTTCAGACTAAAGGAGCTGGGCCTGCTCTGAGGAGGTCTCATTGTTCAGACTAAAGGAGCTGGGCGAGGTGAGCCTGCTCTGAGGAGGTCTCATTGGGTAGGTGACGTTTATTACAGAAAATAAATAAAAAAGTTTACGAGAAAGTGTCAGCAGGAAATACCCCATCTTAGTTTACGTGTTTAGATAGAGGTTTAAGGGCGAAAAAAAAAAAAAACTGAAATGATTAAGCTTTTAACAGGACAAACGCAACAGTTTCTCTTTGACATGGAGGTCTGTCTCATAGTACGGTTTGCAAAAATGGATCAGCTTTAAGCACGGTAATGTTTCGGCATTCAGGTTCAACAAGTCATTTCCCAACCACTTCTTCCAAAGGCAGAGCATGTATGGAAAGTTGTGTTTAAACCACAGGGGAGGCTGTCAACTAACAAAATTCTGGCTTTCCCCATAAACGGAAACAGTGCTAGAATCAGTGCTAGAATCAGTGTACAATGTAATAGCATAGCTATGTATTGTAGTGGTCACTAACTAAATCAATGATTTGGTGAATGGTAGGCGAGGCAGAATCAGAATTCTACTCCTAATCTAGGCTGATATATTTGGGAAGTAGGCTAGACCTACTTTTAACCCATTAATCCCCAACGTGGTGTTTATTTAAGCCACAGGCAGCTTACGTTATCTAAAAATAAAAATAAATCACATTAAGCAGGAAACTGAACTAGTGCAGAATCGGGGCTGGATACTGTTGATGGACAACTGGGCATCTCTGACAGACCAGGAAGTGATCGTCAACAGGTTGGTGTTCATACCTGAAAGTGATCATAGACCCCTAACGAGGAAATGGTCATCTTACGACCTGAAAAGACAATTATAAAACATTATTTCTGGCTCCAGCTGAATTGTCTAAGAAAGCCTTATCTAAGCCACAGGTGAGGTTCTCTCTATCTAATGTTGTAAGCAGTAAACACATACAGTAAAGTCTGGGCTGGAAAGATAGTCTCAGTCTCTGTCTCAATCTGCATCTTCGTTAAAGAGAGAACTACATTTAATTCTGAGGAACGGTGGCGTTGCTTTCGCCTGGTCCCAGATCAGTCTGCTCTCTTACCAACTCCATAGTGACAAGGAGTTGGCATCACGACAGCTGACAGACCGCTGACAGACCGGCAAGAGCTCCTTCGATAGGGACATACTTATTTTGGAGCCCTTCACTACTGTCCCACACACTAACAGAATGTAGATTATACGTAACAAATTATACATATATGCAATTAAAAATGTATTGCACTAGCCTACATAGTGAATAGGTTGCAATGTCAGGCACATAAAATCACATTAGTGTCCCCTTCTTTCCCCACGCAGTGACAAACACGTTCAGAATGTCATGTTGAGAAATGAACCACTTCTGTACTGTGGCAACAATGTTGAGAAAAGTGTAGTTCGACTTGGCTTAAATACTTCTCTGTAATGAGAGAGGAGCCTAACTTTAAGTATATTTACATCAATACCCCTGTGCTGCAGGTAGCCAGAGCAGGAAAGCTAGTCCATGACTAAGCAAATTCCAAGCTTGAAGAGAAAACAGTTCATGCGGAACAAAAGGGCATTTCTACCCACCCCCCCCAAACACACTCATCCTTTATTCAGTATTTCACTAGGATGCTGTCTGGACGCATGGTGGGACTCAATCTTTAAAATCAAAGGCAGAAGTCCACCACGAGACCCGCACATCTCTCCATGTGATGTGTTGGCTTTGCTAAAAAACATTTTATTTTTATATATCCGATATGGTCATGATGCCAGTGGTGTATTCAATTCCTCTGATTCGGTTTAACGGAAGCAAACCGGGAGGGACAATTGAAAACGCTAAAACAGTTGCAAAACATTCAGAAACAGTGGAATGAATATAACCAGATTCTAACTAATCAAAGTGAACCAAAAGTAAGAATTGATGGTGCATCCATCAAATGTACGGTCATTTAAAGGTTTCCAGTTTTACGCAGATATCTAGCTAGCTAATATGTGACAATTTACCAGAGCTGACAACACACACGCATTTGACTCAGTCACGCATTGAAAAGTGTTTTTATTTGTCTAATTAGTTAATTCATCATCTTTCAACTAGCAGACATAAACCACCTGAATATTGATATTCATTAGATTTTTCCTTGAAGGTTGAGTGATGGAGAAATTAATTGTAATAACAAGAGCATTTTTCAAACACCAAACACTTGGGAAACATATCGCAAGTGGCCAACCCTCCTTGAGAAAACATTTTAAAGGAGAGAGTTCACCCAAATTAAAAGTGTTTGTGTCCTTACATTGAAAGCAGTCTATGGACAAGTAGACAGAACTTATGACCTGGTTACATTAAATATTAGTTTCATGAGCTCCCAGCATGTCACAAAACGTTACACCGGAGAACAAGGATACATCCCTTCAACCCGTTCTACCATTTACCCGTCTCATTACTGTCGGAATAAAATGTCTAACCCAATATCTTCAGAAAAAAAAAACATTTAAAAATAAATAACTCAGTCGTCAAATGTTGAGTTGATTTAAAATGTTGAACGCATCCCGAAAACACCCGTGGTTATATTGTCCCCATCTGGGGGTGGTGCCAGGAGCAATGAAATACAACTAGCAAACCTCACGCCAAGATGTATTCAAACGTTGTCAGTCCTGAATTACACCTGTAAAGGGAAACGTTGTGTCCTTGGTTTAACTAACTAGTTAATTGGTTGGTTTAATAACTAACTAGCTAAACCAACGACAACTACCCGTTTTGACGACAATCAGCCCATGAATTGCAGCACGTCCACGCAACTATTACAGCTGCAGCCCGGTTCAGTTCAATGTATCAGGTCAGCAAGCAAGATACATCACGAACCGTTCATTAAACTACTTCCCGATTACTTTTTAAAACTTACCCGGAGTTGGAGGCGCACGTCGCCTTGACGGAGTTGATCCGCAGCTTGTTGGCGATGTCTTTCAGACCCTGCAAAGTCTTCTCGTCGGGTTTCTGGTAGCTCGCCATGGCGGAGATAACGGAGACCGCTTGGTTGAACGATAAAAAACACGGGTCTTTTTATTGAAGAGCTGGTTCAACTCGGGAGACTAGCTGAGCCTTCGAGGGATGCTACAAACGAGGAGGACAAGGAAGGAGACGGGTTTATATTGAATTATCCTGGCCGCCGTACAAGGAAGTGGTGCGGTTCGGCTGTGGACGCCCACCGCACCTTTTCATTGGTTGAGGCGCGTTCTCATTCCACCACGCTCGACACAACGTAGCCTGCGTGATTAAACGTCAGCACGTACACGTAACAGCTACTATATTTATTGAGCTGCAATATTATAATAATCATTATAATTGATTAAATGTATATAGCGCTTTTCATAACAAACAAAACAAGCAAAAAACAACAACCAATACATCATGAGTAGCCTATAGTTGTCTAGGTAACCAATACATCATGAGTAGCCTATAGTTGTCTAGGTAACCAATACATCATGAGTAGCCTATAGTTGTCTAGGTAACCAATACATCATGAGTAGCCTATAGTTGTCTAGGTAACCAATACATCATGAGTAGCCTATAGTTGTCGAGGTAACCAATACATCATGAGTAGCCTATAGTTGTCTAGGTAACCAATACATCATGAGTAGCCTATAGTTGTCTAGGTAACCAATACATCATGAGTAGCCTATAGTTGTCTAGGTAACCAATACATCATGAGTAGCCTATAGTTGTCTAGGTAACCAATACATCATGAGTAGCCTATAGTTGTCTAGGTAACCAATACATCATGAGTAGCCTATAGTTGTCGAGGTAACCAATACATCATGAGTAGCCTATAGTTGTCTAGGTAACCAATACATCATGAGTAGCCTATAGTTGTCTAGGTAACCAATACATCATGAGTAGCCTATAGTTGTCCAGCTCAACCAATAGAGGCCAAGTCTTTGAGTGCATTGTTGATGAAGAAGAGTCTGGTGACGATCACGCAGAGGGTTACACTGGGAACCAGCCTGAGTCATGTAGAGGGTTACACTGGGAACCAGCCTGAGTCATGTAGAGGGCTACACTGGGAACCAGCCTGAGTCACGTAGAGGGTTACACTGGGAACCAGCCTGAGTCACGCAGAGGGTTACACTGGGAACCAGCCTGAGTCATGTAGAGGGCTACACTGGGAACCAGCCTGAGTCATGTAGAGGGCTACACTGGGAACCAGCCTGAGTCACGTAGAGGGTTACACTGGGAACCAGCCTGAGTCACGTAGAGGGTTACACTGGGAACCAGCCTGAGTCATGTAGAGGGCTACACTGGGAACCAGCCTGAGTCACGCAGAGGGTTACACTGGGAACCAGCCTGAGTCACGTAGAGGGTTACACTGGGAACCAGCCTGAGTCATGTAGAGGGCTACACTGGGAACCAGCCTGAGTCATGTAGAGGGCTACACTGGGAACCAGCCTGAGTCACGTAGAGGGTTACACTGGGAACCAGCCTGAGTCACGTAGAGGGTTACACTGGGAACCAGCCTGAGTCATGTAGAGGGCTACACTGGGAACCAGCCTGAGTCATGTAGAGGGCTACACTGGGAACCAGCCTGAGTCATGTAGAGGGCTACACTGGGAACCAGCCTGAGTCATGTCGAGGGCTACACTGGGAACCAGCCTGAGTCATGTAGAGGGCTACACTGGGAACCAGCCTGAGTCATGTAGAGGGCTACACTGGGAACCAGCCTGAGTCATGTAGAGGGCTACACTGGGAACCAGCCTGAGTCATGTTGAGGGCTACACTGGGAACCAGCCTGAGTCATGTTGAGGGCTACACTGGGAACCAGCCTGAGTCATGTAGAGGGCTACACTGGGAACCAGCCTGAGTCATGTAGAGGGCTACACTGGGAACCAGCCTGAGTCATGTAGAGGGCTACACTGGGAACCAGCCTGAGTCATGTAGAGGGCTACACTGGGAACCAGTCTGAGTCATGTTGAGGGCTACACTGGGAACCAGCCTGAGTCATGTAGAGGGCTACACTGGGAACCAGCCTGAGTCATGTTGAGGGCTACACTGGGAACCAGCCTGAGTCATGTTGAGGGCTACACTGGGAACCAGCCTGAGTCATGTAGAGGGCTACACTGGGAACCAGCCTGAGTCATGTAGAGGGCTACACTGGGAACCAGCCTGAGTCATGTAGAGGGCTACACTGGGAACCAGCCTGAGTCATGTAGAGGGCTACACTGGGAACCAGTCTGAGTCATGTTGAGGGCTACACTGGGAACCAGCCTGAGTCATGTAGAGGGCTACACTGGGAACCAGCCTGAGTCATGTAGAGGGCTACACTGGGAACCAGCCTGAGTCATGTAGAGGGCTACACTGAGAACCAGCCTGAGTCATGTAGAGGGCTACACTGGGAACCAGCCTGAGTCATGTAGAGGGCTACACTGGGAACCAGCCTGAGTCATGTAGAGGGCTACACTGGGAACCAGCCTGAGTCATGTAGCTGCTGGACCTCCTTCACAGTGTTTGGCACCCACTTGGGTGATACCTCAGCAGCTCTGGGCACCAGAAAGCTCACCACACACAGTCCAGACTAGTAACCAGTCGTCCTCACTACGAGCCATCTGTCTCAGCAGCTCTGGGCACCAGAAAGCTCACCACACACAGTCCAGACTAGTAGCCAGTCGTCCTCACTACGAGCCATCTGCCTCAGCAGCTCTGGGCACCAGAAAGCTCACCACACACAGTCCAGACTAGTAGCCAGTCGTCCTCACTACGAGCCATCTGCCTCAGCAGTTCTGGGCACCAGAAAGCTCACCACACACAGTTCAGACTAGTAGCCAGTCGTCCTCACTACGAGCCATCTGCCTCAGCAGCTCTGGGCACCAGAAAGCTCACCACACACAGTCCAGACTAGTAGCCAGTCGTCCTCACTACGAGCCATCTGCCTCAGCAGCTCTGGGCACCAGAAAGCTCACCACACACAGTTCAGACTAGTAACCAGTCGTCCTCACTACGAGCCATCTGTCTCAGCAGCTCTGGGCACCAGAAAGCTCACCACACACAGTCCAGACTAGTAGCCAGTCGTCCTCACTACGAGCCATCTGTCTCAGCAGCTCTGGGAACCAGAATGCTCACCACACACAGTTCAGACTAGTAGCCACCTTGAAGTAGTGGTTCCCCTTGCTCTGCAAGGACCACGGCTTTTGTGGAGCGATGGGTAACGATGCTTCGTGGGTGACTGTTGTTGATGTGTACAGAGGGTCCCTGGTTTGCGCCCGGGTATGGGCGAGGGGACGGTCTAAAATTACACCGCCTCGCGGGTATGGGCGAGGAGACGGTCTAAAGTTACACCGCCTCCCGGGTATAGGGCGAGGGGACGGTCTAAAGTTACACCGCCTCCCGGGTATAGGGCGAGGGGACGGTCTAAAGTTACACCGCCTCCCGGGTATAGGGCGAGGGGACGGTCTAAAGTTACACCGCCTCCCGGGTATGGGCGAGGGGACGGTCTAAAGTTACACCGCCTCCCGGGTATAGGGCGAGGGGACGGTCTAAAGTTACACCGCCTCCCGGGTATAGGGCGAGGGGACGGTCTAAAGTTACACCGCCTCCCGGGTATAGGGCGAGGGACGGTCTAAAGTTACACCGCCTCCCGGGTATAGGGCGAGGGGACGGTCTAGTTACACCGCCTCCCGGGTATAGGGCGAGGGGACGGTCTAAAGTTACACCGCCTCCCGGGTATAGGGCGAGGGGACGGTCTAAAGTTACACCGCGTCCCGGGTATGGGCGAGGGGACGGTCTAAAGTTACACCGCCTCCCGGGTATGGGCGAGGGGACGGTCTAAAGTTACACCGCCTCCCGGGTATAGGGCGAGGGGACGGTCTAAAGTTACACCGCCTCCCGGGTATAGGGCGAGGGGACGGTCTAAAGTTACACCGCCTCCCGGGTATAGGGCGAGGGGACGGTCTAAAGTTACACCGCCTCCCGGGTATAGGGCGAGGGGACGGTCTAAAGTTACACCGCCTCCCGGGTATGGGCGAGGGGACGGTCTAAAGTTACACCGCCTCCCGGGTATAGGGCGAGGGACGGTCTAAAGTTACACCGCCTCCCGGGTATAGGGCGAGGGGGCGGTCTAAAGTTACACCGCCTCCCGGGTATGGGCGAGGGGACGGTCTAAAGTTACACCGCCTCCCGGGTATAGGGCGAGGGGACGGTCTAAAGTTACACCGCCTCCCGGGTATAGGGCGAGGGACGGTCTAAAGTTACACCGCCTCCCGGGTATAGGGCGAGGGGACGGTCTAAAGTTACACTGCCTCCCGGGTATAGGGCGAGGGGACGGTCTAAAGTTACACCGCCTCCCGGGTATAGGGCGAGGGGACGGTCTAGTTACACCGCCTCCCGGGTATAGGGCGAGGGGACGGTCTAAAGTTACACCGCCTCCCGGGTATAGGGCGAGGGGACGGTCTAAAGTTACACCGCGTCCCGGGTATAGGGCGAGGGGACGGTCTAAAGTTACACCGCCTCCCGGGTATAGGGCGAGGGGACGGTCTAAAGTTACACCGCCTCCCGGGTATAGGGCGAGGGGACGGTCTAAAGTTACACCGCCTCCCGGGTATAGGGCGAGGGACGGTCTAAAGTTACACCGCCTCCCGGGTATGGGCGAGGGACGGTCTAAAGTTACACCGCCTCCCGGGTATAGGGCGAGGGGACGGTCTAAAGTTACACCGCCTCCCGGGTATAGGGCGAGGGGACGGTCTAGTTACACCGCCTCCCGGGTATAGGGCGAGGGGACGGTCTAAAGTTACACCGCCTCCCGGGTATAGGGCGAGGGGACGGTCTAAAGTTACACCGCGTCCCGGGTATAGGGCGAGGGACGGTCTAAAGTTACACCGCCTCCCGGGTATGGGCGAGGGGACGGTCTAAAGTTACACCGCCTCCCGGGTATAGGGCGAGGGGACGGTCTAAAGTTACACCGCCTCCCGGGTATGGGCGAGGGGACGGTCTAAAGTTACACCGCCTCCCGGGTATAGGGCGAGGGGACGGTCTAAAGTTACACCGCCTCCCGGGTATAGGGCGAGGGGACGGTCTAAAGTTACACCGCCTCCCGGGTATGGGCGAGGGGACGGTCTAAAGTTACACCGCCTCCCGGGTATAGGGCGAGGGGACGGTCTAAAGTTACACCGCCTCCCGGGTATGGGCGAGGGGACGGTCTAAAGTTACACCGCCTCCCGGGTATGGGCGAGGGGACGGTCTAAAGTTACACCGCCTCCCGGGTATAGGGCGAGGGGACGGTCTAAAGTTACACCGCCTCCCGGGTATAGGGCGAGGGGGCGGTCTAAAGTTACACCGCCTCCCGGGTATGGGCGAGGGGACGGTCTAAAGTTACACCGCCTCCCGGGTATAGGGCGAGGGGACGGTCTAAAGTTACACCGCCTCCCGGGTATAGGGCGAGGGGACGGTCTAAAGTTACACCGCCTCCCGGGTATAGGGCGAGGGGACGGTCTAAAGTTACACCGCCTCCCGGGTATAGGGCGAGGGGACAGTCTAGTTACACCGCCTCCCGGGTATAGGGCGAGGGGACGGTCTAAAGTTACACCGCCTCCCGGGTATAGGGCGAGGGGACGGTCTAAAGTTACACCGCGTCCCGGGTATAGGGCGAGGGGACGGTCTAAAGTTACACCGCCTCCCGGGTATAGGGCGAGGGGACGGTCTAAAGTTACACCGCCTCCCGGGTATAGGGCGAGGGGACGGTCTAAAGTTACACCGCCTCCCGGGTATAGGGCGAGGGGACGGTCTAAAGTTACACCGCCTCCCGGGTATAGGGCGAGGGGACGGTCTAAAGTTACACCGCCTCCCGGGTATGGGCGAGGGGGGGACGGTCCCTAAAGTTACACCGCCTCCCGGGTATAGGGCGAGGGGACGGTCTAAAGTTACACCGCCTCCCGGGTATGGGCGAGGGGACGGTCTAAAGTTACACCGCCTCCCGGGTATAGGGCGAGGGGACGGTCTAAAGTTACACCGCCTCCCGGGTATAGGGCGAGGGGACGGTCTAAAGTTACACCGCCTCCCGGGTATAGGGCGAGGGGACGGTCTAAAGTTACACCGCCTCCCGGGTATGGGCGAGGGACGGTCTAAAGTTACACCGCCTCCCGGGTATAGGGCGAGGGGACGGTCTAAAGTTACACCGCCTCCCGGGTATGGGCGAGGGACGGTCTAAAGTTACACCGCCTCCCGGGTATAGGGCGAGGGGACGGTCTAAAGTTACACCGCCTCCCGGGTATAGGGCGAGGGGACGGTCTAAAGTTACACCGCCTCCCGGGTATAGGGCGAGGGGACGGTCTAAAGTTACACCGCCTCCCGGGTATGGGCGAGGGACGGTCTAAAGTTACACCGCCTCCCGGGTATAGGGCGAGGGGACGGTCTAAAGTTACACCGCCTCCCGGGTATAGGGCGAGGGGACGGTCTAAAGTTACACCGCCTCCCGGGTATAGGGCGAGGGGACGGTCTAAAGTTACACCGCCTCCCGGGTATGGGCGAGGGGACGGTCTAAAGTTACACCGCCTCCCGGGTATAGGGCGAGGGACGGTCTAAAGTTACACCGCCTCCCGGGTATGGGCGAGGGGACGGTCTAAAGTTACACCGCCTCCCGGGTATAGGGCGAGGGACGGTCTAAAGTTACACCGCCTCCCGGGTATAGGGCGAGGGGACGGTCTAAAGTTACACCGCCTCCCGGGTATAGGGCGAGGGGACGGGCTAAAGTTACACCGCCTCCCGGGTATAGGGCGAGGGGACGGTCTAAAGTTACACCGCCTCCCGGGTATAGGGCGAGGGGACGGTCTAGTTACACCGCCTCCCGGGTATAGGGCGAGGGGACGGTCTAAAGTTACACCGCCTCCCGGGTATAGGGCGAGGGACGGTCTAAAGTTACACCGCCTCCCGGGTATAGGGCGAGGGGACGGTCTAAAGTTACACCGCCTCCCGGGTATAGGGCGAGGGGACGGTCTAAAGTTACACCGCCTCCCGGGTATAGGGCGAGGGGCGGTCTAAAGTTACACCGCCTCCCGGGTATGGGCGAGGGGACGGTCTAAAGTTACACCGCCTCCCGGGTATAGGGCGAGGGGACGGTCTAAAGTTACACCGCCTCCCGGGTATAGGGCGAGGGGACGGTCTAAAGTTACACCGCCTCCCGGGTATAGGGCGAGGGGACGGTCTAAAGTTACACCGCCTCCCGGGTATAGGGCGAGGGGACGGTCTAAAGTTACACCGCCTCCCGGGTATAGGGCGAGGGGACGGTCTAAAGTTACACTGTTACACTCCCGTTCCTCTCAAGTTTCAGGTGATTTTTCAATTGATGTTTTCAAAAGATCAGGAACCAGCATCCAATATGTAACCGCAGCTAGAACAATGAGCAAATAAATCTCTGATGTAACTTTTTGGGTGACTCGACCAAATTCACACAGAAATGTGTTATAGATCTGTCATTCTCATTGAAAGCAAGTCTGAGAAGCGGTCGATCTGTTCTATGTGAGCTATTTCAATGCTTTCCTTGCTTATGTTTAGTTTTTGCGTCTTTTACTGTGGGTTTTGGACACCAGCTTCAAACAGCTGAAAATACAGCTGGGTCCTTCTGTAGCTCAGTTGGTAGAGCATGGCGCTTGTAACGCCAGGGTAGTGGGTTCGATTCCCGGGACCACCCATACGTAGAATGTATGCACACATGACTGACTGTAAGTCGCTTTGGATAAAAGCGTCTGCTAAATGGCATATATTATTATATATTATATTAATATTTTTGGTTATGGAAAAAAGTGGTTTGGATGGTACAATGATTTTCTGTACTAAATTTGTTTGTTTGTCATTTGTCACAAACTGAAAATAAGCCAAATTATTATATATTTTTTTGTAATTTTGGGGGGATTTTTGCATAGTGCATCTTTAAAGCAATTCAAAATATACATTACAGAAAAAACAACATGTAAACAACAGAGTATAGAAACATTACAAACAGTCAGGAGAATACAGACAACAATTTTCTAGTTTTTTATTTAACCTTTATTTAACTAGGCACAGCCAGTTAAAACAAATTCTTATTTAACCCAGCTAATTACTACAAAATTTTCTTTTTTTTATTTAACCTTTATTTAACTAGGCAAAGTCAGTTAAGAACAAATTCTTATTTACAATGACAACACAACATGACAACAAAATACAAAATGATGGGGGCTGGGATTTTTTATTTATATAAAAACAATATAGGACGAATCACAACAAGAGAGACAACACAACATGACAACAAGAGAGACAACACAACAGGACAACAAGAGAGACAACACAACATCACAACAAGAGAGACAACACAACAGGACAACAAGAGAGACAACACAACAGGACAACAAGAGAGACAACACAACATGACAACAAGAGAGACAACACAACAGGACAACAAGAGAGACAACACAACATGACAACAACAGACAACAAGAGACAACACAACATGACAACAAGAGAGACAACACAACATGACAACAAGAGAGACAACACAACATGACAACAAGAGAGACAACACAACAGGACAACAAGAGAGACAACACAACATGACAACAAGAGAGACAACACAACATGACAACAAGAGAGACAACAACAAGAGAGACAACACAACATGACAACAAGAGAGACAACACAACATCACAACAAGAGAGACAACACAACAGGACAACAAGAGAGACAACACAACAGGACAACAAGAGAGACAACACAACAGGACAACAAGAGAGACAACACAACAGGACAACAAGAGAGACAACAGGACAACATGACAACAAGAGAGACAACACAACAGGACAACAAGAGAGACAACACAACATGACAACAAGAGAGACAACACAACATGACAACAAGAGAGACAACACAACATGACAACAAGAGAGACAACACAACATCACAACAAGAGAGACAACACAACAGGACAACAAAGAGAGACAACAACACAACATGACAACAAGAGAGACAACACAACATGACAACAAGAGAGACAACACAACATGACAACAAGAGAGACAACACAACATCACAACAAGAGAGACAACACAACAGGACAACAAGAGAGACAACACAACAGGACAACAAGAGAGACAACACAACAGGACAACAAGAGAGACAACACAACAGGACAACAAGAGAGACAACACAACAGGACAACAAGAGAGACAACACAACAGGACAACAAAGAGACACAACAGGACAACAGGACAACAACAGAGAGACAACACAACAGGACAACAAGAGAGACAACACAACAGGACAACAAGAGAGACAACACAACAGGACAACAAGAGAGACAAACACAACATCACAACAAGAGAGACAACACAACAGGACAACAAGAGAGACAACACAACATCACAACAAGAGAGACAACACAACAGGACAACAAGAGAGACAACACAACAGGACAACAAGAGAGACAACACAACAGGACAACAAGAGAGACAACACAACATGACAACAAGAGAGACAACACAACAGGACAACAAGAGAGACAACACAACATCACAACAAGAGAGACAACACAACAGGACAACAAGAGAGACAACACAACAGGACAACAAGAGAGACAACACAACAGGACAACAAGAGAGACAACACAACATGACAACAAGAGAGACAACACAACAGGACAACAAGAGAGACAACACAACATCACAACAACAAGAGAGACAACACAACATCACAACAAGAGAGACAACACAACAGGACAACAAGAGAGACAACACAACAGGACATACAGAGAGACAACACAACATCACAACAAGAGAGACAACACAACAGGACAACAAGAGACACAACACAACATCACAACAAGAGAGACAACACAACAGGACATACAGAGAGACAACACAACAGGACAACAAGAGACACAACACAACAGGACATACAGAGAGACAACACAACAGGACAACAAGAGAGACAACACAACATCACAACAAGAGAGACAACACAACAGGACAACAAGAGAGACAACACAACAGGACAACAAGAGAGACAACACAACATCACAACAAGAGAGACAACACAACAGGACAACAAGAGAGACAACACAACATCACAACAAGAGAGACAACACAACAGGACAACAAGAGAGACAACACAACAGGACAACAAGAGAGACAACACAACAGGACAACAAGAGAGACAACACAACAGGACAACAAGAGAGACAACACAACATCACAACAAGAGAGACAACACAACAGGACATACAGAGAGACAACACAACAGGACAACAAGAGAGACAACACAACAGGACAACAAGAGAGACAACACAACAGGACAACAAGAGAGACAACACAACAGGACAACAAGAGAGACAACACAACAGGACAACAAGAGAGACAACACAACAGGACAACAAGAGAGACAACACAACATCACAACAAGAGAGACAACACAACAGGACAACAAGAGAGACAACACAACAGGACAACAAGAGAGACAACACAACATCACAACAAGAGAGACAACACAACATCACAACAAGAGAGACAACACAACAGGACAACAAGAGAGACAACACAACATCACAACAAGAGAGACAACACAACAGGACAACAAGAGAGACAACACAACAGGACAACAAGAGAGACAACACAACAGGACAACAAGAGACACAACACAACAGGACAACAAGAGAGACAACACAACATCACAACAAGAGAGACAACACAACATCACAACAAGAGAGACAACACAACAGGACAACAAGAGAGACAACACAACAGGACAACAACATGGTAGCAACACAACATGGTAGCAACACAACATGACAACAACATGGTAGCAACACGACATAACAACAACATGGTAGCAACACAACATAACAACAACATGGTAGCAACACAACATGGTAGCAACACAACATGGTAGCAACACTACATGACAACAACATGGTAGCATCACAACATAACAACAACATGGTAGCAACACTACATGACAACAACATGGTAGCAGCACAACATGGTAGCAGCACAACATGACAACAACATGGTAGCAACACAACATGGTAGCAACACAACATGACAACAACATGGTAGCAACACAACATGGTAGCAACACAACATGACAACAACATGGTAGCAACACAACATGACAACAACATGGTAGCAGCACAACATGACAACAACATGGTAGCAACACAACATGACAACAACATGGTAGCAACACAACATGACAACAACATGGTAGCAGCACAACATGACAACAACATGGTAGCAGCACAACATGACAACAACATGGTAGCAACACAACATGACAACAACATGGTAGCAACACAACATGGTAGCAACACAACATGGTAGCAGCACAACATGACAACAACATGGTAGCAACACAACATGACAACAACATGGTAGCAACACAACATGGTAGCAACACAACATGACAACAACATGGTAGCAACACAACATGACAACAACATGGTAGCAACACAACATGGTAGCAACACAACATGACAACAACATGGTAGCAACACAACATGACAACAACATGGTAACAATACAACATGACAACAACATGGTAGCAACACAACATGACAACAACATGGTAGCAACACAACATGGTAGCAACACAACATGACAACAACATGGTAGCAACACAACATGACAACAACATGGTAACAACACAACATGGTAGCAACACAACATGGTAACAATACAACATGACAACAACATGGTAGCAACACAACATGACAACAACATGGCAGCAACACAACATGGTAGCAACACAACATGACAACAACATGGTAGCAACACCACATGACAACAACATGGTAACAACACAACATGACAACAACATGGTAGCAACACAACATGACAACAACATGGTAGCAACACAACATGACAACAACATGGTAGCAACACAACATGACAACAACATGGTAACAACACATCATGGTAGCAACACAACATGGCAACAACATGGTAGCAACACAACATGACAACAACATGGCAGCAACACAACATGGTAGCAACACAACATGACAACAACATGGTAGCAACACAACATGACAACAACATGGCAGCAACACAACATGACAACAGCATGGTAGCAACACAACATGACAACAACATGGTAGCAACACAACATGACAACAACATGGGAGCAACACAACATGACAACAACATGGTAGCAACACAACATGACAACAACATGGCAGCAACACAACATGACAACAGCATGGTAGCAACACAACATGACAACAACATGGCAGCAACACAACATGACAACAACATGGCAGCAACACAACATGACAACAACATGGCAGCAACACAACATGACAACAACATGGTAGCAACACAACATGACAACAACATGGTAACAACACAACATGGTAGCAACACAACATGGTAGCAACACAACATGACAACAACATGGTAGCAACACAACATGGTAGCAACACAACATTTCAACAACATGGTAGCAACACAACATGACAACAACATGGTAGCAACACAACATAACAACAACATGGACACAACATGGTAGCAACACAACATGACAACAACATGGTAGCAACACAACATGGTAGCAACACAACATGACAACAACATGGTAGCAACACAACATGGTAGCAACACAACATAACAACAACATGGACACAACATGGTAGCAACACAACATGACAACAACATGGTAGCAACACAACATGACAACAACATGGTAGCAGCACAACATGGTAGCAACACAACATGACAACAACATGGTAGCAACACAACATGGTAGCAGCACAAAACATGGTACAAACATTATTGGGCACAGTCAACAGCACAAAGGGTAAGGAGGTAGAGACAACAATACATCACACAAAGCAGCCACAACTGTCAGTAAGAGTGTCCATGATTGAGTCTTTGAATGAAGAGATGGAGATAAAACTGTCCAGTTTGAGTGTTTGTTGCAGCTCGTTCCAGTCGTTAGCTGCAACGAACTGAAAAGAGGAGCGACCCAGAGATATGTGTGTGCTTTAGGTTCCTTTAACAGAATGTGTCTGGCAGAACAGGTGTTCTGCCCCAGGTGTCTTTCACGACTCTGACGAGCCCGAGGCAGAAGATATACGGCTCCCTCGGGAACAGGCCCCGACCCCGGTGATCTGAGTGAAGAGGAGGCGGAGAAAGAGAGGCCCGGAGGGCGGGCCTTCTGAGGAGTAGGAGGAGTCGTGGCTGAATGACGACAATATCAACATACAGCTGCCTGGTTATACGCTGTACCGGCGGGATGGAACAGTGGCGTCTGGTAAGACAAGGGGCGGCGGTCTACGTATTTTCGTGAACAACAGCTGGTGCACAATATCTAAGAAAGTGTCAAGCCATTGCTCGCCCGAGTTAGAGTTTCTCATGATAAGCTGTAGACCACACTATCTACCTCGAGAGTTTTCTTCTATATTCTTTGTAGCTGTTTTACATACCACCACAGTCAGAGGTTGGCACTAAAACAGCATTGAATGAGCTCTATTCCGCCATAGGCAAACAAGAAAACGCTCACCCAGAGGCGGCGCTCCTAGTGGCCGGGGACTTTAATGCAGGGAAACTTACATCTGATTTAACCTCATTTCTATCAACATGTTAAATGTGCAACCAGAGGAAAAAAATCTCTGGACCACCTTTAGTCCAAACACAGAGACGCATACAAAACTCTCCCTTTCCCTCCATTTGGCAAATCTGATAATTCTATCCTCCTGATTCCTGCTTACATCATAGACCAGTCCTAGTCTCCTCTCACTGCCCAGAGACTGTCTACAGTCCTAGTCTCCTCTCACTGCCCAGAGACTGTCTACGGTCCTAGTCTCCTCTCACTGCCTAGAGACTGTCTACAGTCCTAGTCTCCTCTCACTGCCTAGAGACTGTCTACAGTCCTAGTCTCCTCTCACTGCCTAGAGACTATCTACAGTCCTAGTCTCCTCTCACTGCCTAGAGACTATCTACAGTCCTAGTCTCCTCTCACTGTCTAGAGACTATCTACAGTCCTAGCCTCCTCTCACTGCCTAGAGACTGTCTACAGTCCTAGCCTCCTCTCACTGCCTAGAGACTGTCTACAGTCCTAGTCTCCTCTCACTGCCTAGAGACTGTCTACAGTCCTAGTCTCCTCTCACTGCCTAGAGACTGTCTACAGTCCTAGCCTCCTCTCACTGCCTAGAGACTGTCTACAGTCCTAGTCTCCTCTCACTGCTTAGAGACTGTCTACAGTCCTCGCCTCCTCTCACTGTCTAGAGACTGTCTACAGTCCTAGCCTCCTCTCACTGTCTAGAGACTATCTACAGTCCTAGCCTCCTCTCACTGTCTAGAGACTATCTACAGTCCTAGTCTCCTCTCACTGTCTAGAGACTATCTACAGTCCTAGCCTCCTCTCACTGTCTAGAGACTATCTACAGTCCTAGCCTCCTCTCACTGCCTAGAGACTGTCTACAGTCCTAGCCTCCTCTCACTGTCTAGAGACTGTCTACAGTCCTAGCCTCCTCTCACTGTCTAGAGACTATCTACAGTCCTAGCCTCCTCTCACTGCCTAGAGACTATCTACAGTCCTAGCCTCCTCTCACTGTCTAGAGACTATATACAGTCCTAGCCTCCTCTCACTGTCTAGAGACTATATACAGTCCTAGCCTCCTCTCACTGTCTAGAGACTATATACAGTCCTAGTCTCCTCTCACTGCCTAGAGACTATCAACAGTCCTAGCCTCCTCTCACTGCCTAGAGACTATCTACAGTCCTAGCCTCCTCTCACTGTCTAGAGACTATCAACAGTCCTAGCCTCCTCTCACTGCCTAGAGACTGTCTACAGTCCTAGCCTCCTCTCACTGCCTAGAGACTGTCTACAGTCCTAGCCTCCTCTCACTGCCTAGAGACTGTCTACAGTCCTAGCCTCCTCTCACTGCCTAGAGACTGTCTACAGTCCTAGCCTCCTCTCACTGCCTAGAGACTATCTACAGTCCTAGCCTCCTCTCACTGTCTAGAGACTATCTACAGTCCTAGTCTCCTCTCACTGTCTAGAGACTATCTACAGTCCTAGTCTCCTCTCACTGTCTAGAGACTATATACAGTCCTAGCCTCCTCTCACTGTCTAGAGACTATATACAGTCCTAGCCTCCTCTCACTGTCTAGAGACTATCTACAGTCCTAGTCTCCTCTCACTGTCTAGAGACTATATACAGTCCTAGCCTCCTCTCACTGTCTAGAGACTATATACAGTCCTAGCCTCCTCTCACTGTCTAGAGACTATCTACAGTCCTAGTCTCCTCTCACTGTCTAGAGACTATCTACAGTCCTAGTCTCCTCTCACTGCCTAGAGACTGTCTACAGTCCTAGCCTCCTCTCACTGCCTAGAGACTGTCTACAGTCCTAGCCTCCTCTCACTGTCTAGAGACTATCTACAGTCCTAGTCTCCTCTCACTGTCTAGAGACTATCTACAGTCCTAGCCTCCTCTCACTGCCCAGAGACTGTCTACGGTCCTAGTCTCCTCTCACTGTCTAGAGACTATATACAGTCCTTACATTTACATTTAAGTCATTTAGCAGACGCTCTTATCCAGAGCGACTTACAAATTGGTGCATTCACCTTATGACATCCAGTGGAACAGTCACTTTACAATAGTGCATCTAAATCTTAAAAGGGGGGTGAGAAGGATTACTTATCCTATCCTAGGTATTCCTTAAAGAGGTGGGGTTTCAGGTGTCTCCGGAAGGTGGTGATTGACTCCGCTATCCTGGCGTCGTGAGGGAGTTTGTTCCACCATTGGGGGCCAGAGCAGCGAACAGTTTTGACTGGGCTGAGCGGGAACTGTACTTCCTCAGTGGTAGGGAGGCGAGCAGGCCAGAGGTGGATGAACGCAGTGTCCTTGTTTGGGTGTAGGGCCTGATCAGAGCCTGGAGGTACTGAGGTGCCGTTCCCCTCACAGCTCCGTAGGCAAGCACCATGGTCTTGTAGCGGATGCGAGCTTCAACTGGAAGCCAGTGGAGAGAGCGGAGGAGCGGGGTGACGTGAGAGAACTTGGGAAGGTTGAACACCAGACGGGCTGCGGCGTTCTGGATGAGTTGTAGGGGTTTAATGGCACAGGCAGGGAGCCCAGCCAACATCGAGTTGCAGTAATCCAGACGGGAGATGACAAGTGCCTGGATTAGGACCTGCGCCGCTTCCTGTGTGAGGCAGGGTCGTACTCTGCGGATGTTGTAGAGCATGAACCTACAGGAACGGGCCACCGCCTTGATGTTAGTTGAGAACGACAGGGTGTTGTCCAGGATCACGCCAAGGTTCTTAGCGCTCTGGGAGGAGGACACAATGGAGTTGTCAACCGTGATGGCGAGATCATGGAACGGGCAGTCCTTCCCGGGAGGAAGAGCAGCTCCGTCTTGCCGGGATTCAGCTTGAGGTGGTGATCCGTCATCCACACTGATATGTCTGCCAGACATGCAGAGATGCGATTCGCCACCTGGTCATCAGAAGGGGGAAAGGAGAAGATTAATTGTGTGTCGTCTGCATAGCAATGATAGGAGAGACCATGTGAGGTTATGACAGAGCCAAGTGACTTGGTGTATAGCGAGAATAGGAGAGGGCCGAGAACAGAGCCCTGGGGGACGCCACCTGGTAGGAGCGACCTATCAGGTAGGACGCAATCCAAGCGTGGGCCGCGCCGGAGATGCCCAACTCGGAGAGGGTGGAGAGGAGGATCTGATGGTTCACAGTATCGAAGGCAGCCGATAGGTCTAAAAGGATGAGAGCAGAGAAGAGAGAGTTAGCTTTAGCGGAGCGCCTCCGTGATACAGAGAAGAGCAGTCTCAGTTGAATGACTAGTCTTGAACCCTGACTGATTTGGATCGAGAAGGTCATTCAGAGAGAGATAGCGGGAGAGCTGGCCAAGGACGGCACGTTCAAGAGTTTTGGAGAGGAAAGAAAGAAGGGATACTGGTCTGTAGTTGTTGACATCGGAGGGATCGAGTGTAGGTTTTTTCAGAAGGGGTGCAACTCTCGCTCTCTAGAAGACGGAAGGGACGTAGCCAGCGGTCAGGGATGAGTTGATGAGCGAGGTGAGGTAAGGGAGAAGGTCTCCGGAAATGGTCTGGAGAAGAGAGGAGGGGATAGGGTCAAGCGGGCAGGTTGTTGGGCGGCCGGCCGTCACAAGACGCGAGATTTCATCTGGAGAGAGAGGGGAGAAAGAGGTCAGAGCACAGGGTAGGGCAGTGTGAGCAGAACCAGCGGTGTCGTTTGACTTAGCAAACGAGGATCGGATGTCGTCGACCTTCTTTTCAAAATGGTTGACAAAGTCATCTGCAGAGAGGGAGGGGGGGGGAAGAGGATTCAGGAGGGAGGAGAAGGTGGCAAAGAGCTTCCTAGGGTTAGAGGCAGAAGCTTGGAATTTAGAGTGGTAGAAAGTGGCTTTAGCAGCAGAGACAGAAGAGGAAAATGTAGAGAGGAGGGAGCGAAAGGATGCCAGGTCCGCAGGGAGGCGAGTTTTCCTCCATTTCCGCTCGGCTGCCCGGAGCACCTGTTCTGCCCGGACCACTAGTCCTAGTCTCCTCTCGCTGTCTAGAGACTATATACAGTCCTAGTCTCCTCTCACTGTCTAGAGACTATATACAGTCCTAGCCTCCTCTCACTGTCTAGAGACTATATACAGTCCTAGTCTCCTCTCACTGTCTAGAGACTATATACAGTCCTAGCCTCCTCTCACTGTCTAGAGACTATATACAGTCCTAGTCTCCTCTCACTGTCTAGAGACTATATACAGTCCTAGTCTCCTCTCACTGTCTAGAGACTATATACAGTCCTAGCCTCCTCTCACTGTCTAGAGACTATATACAGTCCTAGTCTCCTCTCACTGTCTAGAGACTATCTACAGTCCTAGTCTCCTCTCACTGTCTAGAGACTATCTACAGTCCTAGCCTCCTCTCACTGTCTAGAGACTATCTACAGTCCTAGCCTCCTCTCACTGTCTAGAGACTATCTACAGTCCTAGTCTCCTCTCACTGTCTAGAGACTATATACAGTCCTAGCCTCCTCTCACTGCCTAGAGACTGTCTACAGTCCTCGCCTCCTCTCACTGTCTAGAGACTGTCTACAGTCCTAGCCTCCTCTCACTGTCTAGAGACTATCTACAGTCCTAGCCTCCTCTCACTGTCTAGAGACTATCTACAGTCCTAGTCTCCTCTCACTGTCTAGAGACTATATACAGTCCTAGCCTCCTCTCACTGCCTAGAGACTGTCTACAGTCCTCGCCTCCTCTCACTGTCTAGAGACTATCTACAGTCCTAGTCTCCTCTCATTGTCTAGAGACTGTCTACAGTCCTAGCCTCCTCTCACTGTCTAGAGACTATCTACAGTCCTAGTCTCCTCTCATTGTCTAGAGACTGTCTACAGTCCTAGCCTCCTCTCACTGTCTAGAGACTATCTACAGTCCTAGTCTCCTCTCACTGTCTAGAGACTATCTACAGTCCTAGCCTCCTCTCACTGTCTAGAGACTATATACAGTCCTAGTCTCCTCTCATTGTCTAGAGACTATATACAGTCCTAGTCTCCTCTCACTGCCTAGAGACTATATACAGTCCTAGTCTCCTCTCATTGTCTAGAGACTATATACAGTCCTAGTCTCCTCTCACTGCCTAGAGACTATATACAGTCCTAGCCTCCTCTCACTGCCTAGAGACTGTCTACAGTCCTAGTCTCCTCTCACTGCCTAGAGACTGTCTACAGTCCTAGCCTCCTCTCACTGCCTAGAGACTGTCTACAGTCCTAGCCTCCTCTCACTGCCTAGAGACTGTCTACAGTCCTAGCCTCCTCTCACTGCCTAGAGACTGTCTACAGTCCTAGCCTCCTCTCACTGCCTAGAGACTGTCTACAGTCCTAGCCTCCTCTCACTGCCTAGAGACTGTCTACAGTCCTCGCCTCCTCACACTGTCTCCATCACAGCCTCTCTGTTAAACATAATTGGGCATTTGGTGATGGAATATTATCCCATGTGATTGGATCCGATTGGTATATGCTCAGTTAAGAACAAATTATTATGTATCTAGATTTTATTTGACCTTTATTTTAACCAGGCAAGTCAGTTAAGAACAAATTCTTATTTACAATGACGGCCTACTGGGGAACAGTGGGTTAACTGCCTTGTTCAGGCAGACTGCTGCCTCTACACTCTAACCACTAGGTTACCTGCCACACCTACACTCTAACCACTAGGTTACCTGCCACACCTACACTCTAACCACTAGGTTACCCGCAGTCCCTACACTCTAACCACTAGGCTACCTGCCGCCTCTACACTCTAACCACTAGGCTACCTGCCGCCTCTACACTCTAACCACTAGGCAACCTGCCGCCTCTACACTCTAACCACTAGGCTACCTGCCACCCCTACACTCTAACCACTAGGTTACCTGCCGCCCCTACACTCTAACCACTAGGTTACCTGCAGTCCCTACACTCTAACCACTAGGCTACCTGCCACCCCTACACTCTAACCACTAGGTTACCTGCCGTCCCTACACTCTAACCACTAGGCTACCTGCCGCCCCTACACTCTAACCACTAGCCTACCTGCCGCCCCTACACTTTAACCACTAGGCTACCTGCCTCTAACCACTAGGCTACCTGCCACCCCTACACTCTAACCACTAGGCTACCTGCCACCCCTACACTCTAACCACTAGGCTACCTGCCACCCCTACACTCTAACCACTAGGCTACCTGCCGCCCCTACACTCTAACCACAAGGCTACCCTGCCTCCTCTACACTCTAACCACTAGGCTACCTTGCCTCCTCTACACTCTAACCACTAGGCTACCTGCCACCCCTACACTCTAACCACTAGGCTACCTTGCCTCCTCTACACTCTAACCACTAGGCTACCTGCCGCCCCTACACTCTAACCACAAGGCTACCCTGCCTCCTCTACACTCTAACCACTAGGCTACCCTGCCTCCTCTACACTCTAACCACTAGGCTACCTTGCCTCCTCTACACTCTAACCACTAGGCTACCTGCCGCCCCTACACTCTAACCACTAGGTTACCCGCAGTCCCTACACTCTAACCACTAGGCTACCTGCCGCCTCTACACTCTAACCACTAGGCTACCTGCCTCCTCTACACTCTAACCACTAGGCTACCTACCCCCTCTCTACACTCTAACCACTAGGCTACCTACCCCCTCTCTACACTCTAACCACTAGGCTACCTGCCGCCTCTACACTCTAACCACTAGGCTACCTGCCTCCTCTACACTCTAACCACTAGGCTACCTACCCCCTCTCTACACTCTAACCACTAGGCTACCTACCCCCCTCTCTACACTCTAAGCACTAGGCTACCTGCCGCCCCTACACTCTAACCACTAGGCTACCTGCCGCCCCTACACTCTAACCACAAGGCTACCCTGCCTCCTCTACACTCTAACCACTAGGCTACCTTGCCTCCTCTACACTCTAACCACTAGGCTACCTGCCACCCCTACACTCTAACCACTAGGCTACCTGCCACCCCTACACTCTAACCACTAGGCTACCTGCCACCCCTACACTCTAACCACTAGGCTACCTGCCGCCCCTACACTCTAACCACAAGGCTACCCTGCCTCCTCTACACTCTAACCACTAGGCTACCTTGCCTCCTCTACACTCTAACCACTAGGCTACCTGCCACCCCTACACTCTAACCACTAGGCTACCTTGCCTCCTCTACACTCTAACCACTAGGCTACCTGCCGCCCCTACACTCTAACCACAAGGCTACCTGCCTCCTCTACACTCTAACCACTAGGCTACCCTGCCTCCTCTACACTCTAACCACTAGGCTACCTTGCCTCCTCTACACTCTAACCACTAGGCTACCTGCCGCCCCCTACACTCTAACCACTAGGTTACCCGCAGTCCCTACACTCTAACCACTAGGCTACCTGCCGCCTCTACACTCTAACCACTAGGCTACCTGCCTCCTCTACACTCTAACCACTAGGCTACCTACCCCCTCTCTACACTCTAACCACTAGGCTACCTACCCCCTCTCTACACTCTAACCACTAGGCTACCTGCCGCCTCTACACTCTAACCACTAGGCTACCTGCCTCCTCTACACTCTAACCACTAGGCTACCTACCCCTCTCTACACTCTAACCACTAGGCTACCTACCCCTCTCTACACTCTAAGCACTAGGCTACCTGCCGCCCCTACACTCTAACCACTAGGCTACCTGCCGCCCCTACACTCTAACCACAAGGCTACCCTGCCTCCTCTACACTCTAACCACTAGGCTACCTTGCCTCCTCTACACTCTAACCACTAGGCTACCTGCCACCCCTACACTCTAACCACTAGGCTACCTTGCCTCCTCTACACTCTAACCACTAGGCTACCTGCCGCCCCTACACTCTAACCACAAGGCTACCCTGCCTCCTCTACACTCTAACCACTAGGCTACCCTGCCTCCTCTACACTCTAACCACTAGGCTACCTTGCCTCCTCTACACTCTAACCACTAGGCTACCTGCCGCCCCTACACTCTAACCACTAGGCTACCTTGCCTCCTCTACACTCTAACCACTAGGCCACCTTGCCTCCTCTACACTCTAACCACTAGGCTACCCTGCCTCCTCTACACTCTAACCACTAGGCTACCTTGCCTCCTCTACACTCTAAACACTAGGCTACCTGCCACCTCTACACTCTAACCACTAGGCTACCCTGCCTCCTCTACACTCTAACCACTAGGCTACCTTGCCTCCTCTACACTCTAACCACTAGGCTACCTGCCGCCCCTACACTCTAACCACTAGGTTACCCGCAGTCCCTACACTCTAACCACTAGGCTACCTGCCGCCTCTACACTCTAACCACTAGGCTACCTGCCTCCTCTACACTCTAACCACTAGGCTACCTACCCCCTCTCTACACTCTAACCACTAGGCTACCTACCCCCTCTCTACACTCTAACCACTAGGCTACCTGCCGCCCCTACACTCTTACCACTAGGCTACCTGCCGCCCCTACACTCTAACCACTAGGCTACCTGCCGCCCCTACACTCTAACCACTAGGCTACCTGCCGCCCCTACACTCTAACCACTAGGCTACCCTGCCTCCTCTACACTCTAACCACTAGGCTACCCTGCCTCCTCTACACTCTAACCACTAGGCTACCCTGCCTCCTCTACACTCTAACCACTAGACTACCTGCCGCCCCTACACTCTAACCACTAGGCTACCTACCTCCCCTACACTCTAACCACTAGACTACCTGCCGTTTTCGCTCTGCATTGTTGTTTTTACCAAGCATGTGATGAATAAAATGAGATTCGATATCATTACACCTACTAGCTGTTCAAATATGTTACACTGTCTCTTTAAGGCAGTCTGAGCGAGGCTGGCAGAAGGCAGGCGGCTCACCAACAGGGAAGTGAAGGAGTGATTTTGCCATCTCATCCTAACTCAGGACAAGCAGAATAATAGGTGTGATGACACAGCATTGTTCACAGCTCAACTCCTCTAGTTCTGGGTAACAGTACTCCTCGAGTTCACACACACTGAAATATTCACTTCTGTGTGTGTGTCTCTGTGTCTCTGTGTGTGTGTCTCTGTGTGTGTGTCTCTGTGTCTCTGTGTGTCTGTGTCTCTGTGTGTGTGTCTCTGTGTGTGTGTCTCTGTGTGTGTGTCTCTGTGTGTGTCTCTGTGTCTCTGTGTGTGTGTCTCTGTGTCTCTGTGTGTCTGTGTCTGTGTGTGTCTCTGTGTCTCTGTGTCTCTGTGTCTCTGTGTGTGTGTCTCTGTGTCTCTGTGTCTCTGTGTGTGTCTGTGTCTCTGTGTGTGTCTCTGTGTCTCTGTCTCTGTGTCTCTGTGTCTCTGTGTGTGTGTCTCTGTGTCTCTGTGTGTGTGTCTCTGTGTCTCTGTGTCTCTGTGTCTCTGTGTCTCTGTGTGTGTGTCTCTGTGTCTCTGTGCGTGTGTCCTCAAACCCCTGCATCTACTTATAGTATGGGAATTGGGTCAAACTAACATCTCAAATGCTATGACTTCAAAAATAAGACATTTGATATGCTATCAATGACAAAGATAAACAGTATACCAATCAATAAATGTTTACCAATCAATACATTTTTACCAATCAATAAATGTTTATTGTTTTGAAAATAGAGCGTCTCTAGTTGTCTATAAACACAATCTTCATTGGTTAATATACCAGGAATACATTTAACTAACTAGTACAAACTGGGAGAGGAGTGACTGGGAGAGGAGTGACTGGGAGAGGAGTGACTGGGAGAGGAGTGACTGGGAGAGGAGTCAATGGGTGATGGT
>NC_068448.1:1667105-1687956 GCF_023373465.1 Oncorhynchus keta | reverse complement strand
AACAGACACCTCATCATTAAACTCCTATAGAGACAGACAGAGAGAACAACAGACACCTCATCATTAAACTCCTATAGAGACAGACAGAGAGAACAACAGACACCTCATCATTAAACTCCTATAGAGACAGACAGAGAGAACAACAGACACCTCATCATTAAACTCCTATAGAGACAGACAGAGAGAACAACAGACACCTCATCATTAAACGCCTATAGAGACAGACAGAGAGAACAACAGACACCTCGTCATTAAACTCCTATAGAGACAGACAGAGGGAACAACAGACACCTCATCATTAAACTCCTATAGAGACAGACAGAGAGAACAACAGACACCTCATCATTAAACTCCTATAGAGACAGACAGAGAGAACAACAGACACCTCATCATTAAACTCCTATAGAGACAGACAGAGAGAACAACAGACACCTCATCATTAAACTCCTATAGAGACAGACAGAGAGAACAACAGACACCTCATCATTAAACTCCTATAGAGACAGACAGAGAGACAACAGACACCTCATCATTAAACTCCTATAGAGACAGACAGAGAGAACAACAGACACCTCATCATTAAACTCCTATAGAGACAGACAGAGAGAACAACAGACACCTCATCATTAAACGCCTATAGAGACAGACAGAGAGAACAACAGACACCTCATCATTAAACTCCTATAGAGACAGACAGACAGAACAACAGACACCTCATCATTAAACTCCTATAGAGACAGACAGAGGGGACAACAGACACCTCATCATTAAACTCCTATAGAGACAGACAGAGGGAACAACAGACACCTCATCATTAAACTCCTATAGAGACAGACAGAGAGAACAACAGACACCTCATCATTAAACTCCTATAGAGACAGACAGAGAGAACAACAGACACCTCATCATTAAACTCCTATAGAGACAGACAGAGAGAACAACAGACACCTCATCATTAAACTCCTATAGAGACAGACAGAGAGAACAACAGACACCTCATCATTAAACTCCTATAGAGACAGACAGAGGGAACAACAGACACCTCATCATTAAACTCCTATAGAGACAGACAGAGGGGACAACAGACACCTCATCATTAAACTCCTATAGAGACAGACAGAGGGAACAACAGACACCTCATCATTAAACTCCTATAGAGACAGACAGAGAGAACAACAGACACCTCATCATTAAACTCCTATAGAGACAGACAGAGAGAACAACAGACACCTCATCATTAAACTCCTATAGAGACAGACAGAGAGAACAACAGACACCTCATCATTAAACTCCTATAGAGACAGACAGAGAGAACAACAGACACCTCATCATTAAACTCCTATAGAGACAGACAGAGAGAACAACAGACACCTCATCATTAAACTCCTATAGAGACAGACAGAGAGAACAACAGACACCTCATCATTAAACGCCTATAGAGACAGACAGAGAGAACAACAGACACCTCATCATTAAACTCCTATAGAGACAGACAGACAGAACAACAGACACCTCATCATTAAACTCCTATAGAGACAGACAGAGGGGACAACAGACACCTCATCATTAAACTCCTATAGAGACAGACAGAGGGACAACAGACACCTCATCATTAAACTCCTATAGAGACAGACAGAGGGAACAACAGACACCTCATCATTAAACTCCTATAGAGACAGACAGAGAGAACAACAGACACCTCATCATTAAACTCCTATAGAGACAGACAGAGAGAACAACAGACACCTCATCATTAAACTCCTATAGAGACAGACAGAGAGAACAACAGACACCTCATCATTAAACTCCTATAGAGACAGACAGAGAGAACAACAGACACCTCATCATTAAACTCCTATAGAGACAGACAGAGAGAACAACAGACACCTCATCATTAAACTCCTATAGAGACAGACAGAGAGAACAACAGACACCTCATCATTAAACTCCTATAGAGACAGACAGAGGGAACAACAGACACCTCATCATTAAACTGCTATAGAGACAGACAGACAGAACAACAGACACCTCATCATTAAACTCCTATAGAGACAGACAGAGGGGACAGACACCTCATCATTAAACTCCTATAGAGACAGACAGAGAAGACAACAGACACCTCATCATTAAACTCCTATAGAGACAGACAGAGGAACAACAGACACCTCATCATTAAACTCCTATAGAGACAGACAGAGGGGAACAACAGACACCTCATCATTAAACTCCTATAGAGACAGACAGAAGAACAACAGACACCTCATCATTAAACTCCTATAGAGACAGACAGGGAACAACAGACACCTCATCATTTAAACTCTATAGAGACAGACAGAGAACAACAGACACCTCATCATTAAACTCCTATAGAGACAGACAGAGGGAACAACAGACACCTCATCATTAAACTCCTATTAAACTCCTATAGAGACAGACAGAGAACAACAGACACCTCATCATTAAACTCCTATAGAGACAGACAGAGAGAACAACAGACACCTCATCATTAAACTCCTATAGAGACAGACAGAGAGAACAACAGACACCCTCATCATTAAACTCCTATAGAGACAGACAGAGAGAACAACAGACACCTCATCATTAAACGCCTATAGAGACAGACAGAGAACAACAGACACCTCATCATTAAACTCCTATAGAGACAGACAGACAGAACAACAGACACCTCATCATTAAACTCCTATAGAGACAGACAGAGGGACAACAGACACCTCATCATTAAACTCCTATAGAGACAGACAGAGGGAACAACAGACACCTCATCATTAAACTCCTATAGAGACAGACAGAGAGAACAACAGACACCTCATCATTAAACTCCTATAGAGACAGACAGAGAGAACAACAGACACCTCATCATTAAACTCCTATAGAGACAGACAGAGAGAACAACAGACACCTCATCATTAAACTCCTATAGAGACAGACAGAGAGAACAACAGACACCTCATCATTAAACTCCTATAGAGACAGACAGAGAGAACAACAGACACCTCATCATTAAACTCCCTATAGAGACAGACAGAGAGAACAACAGACACCTCATCATTAAACTCCTATAGAGACAGACAGAGAACAACAGACACCTCATCATTAAACTCCTATAGAGACAGACAGAGGGAACAACAGACACCTCATCATTAAACTCCTATAGAGACAGACAGAGGGGGACAACAGACACCTCATCATTAAACTCCTATAGAGACAGACAGAGGGGACAAATAGACACCTCATCATTAAACTCCTATAGAGACAGACAGAGGAACAACAGACACCTCATCATTAAACTCCTATAGAGACAGACAGAGAGAACAACAGACACCTCATCATTAAACTCCTATAGAGACAGACAGAGGGAACAACAGACACCTCATCATTAAACTCCTATAGAGACAGACAGAGAAACAGACACCTCATCATTAAACTCCTATAGAGACAGACAGAGAGAACAACAGACACCTCATCATTAAACTCCTATAGAGACAGACAGAGAGAACAACAGACACCTCATCATTAAACTCCTATAGAGACAGACAGAGAACAACAGACACCTAAATGAAACTTAGCTATAGAGACAGACAGAGGGAACAGCAGACACCTAATCATTAAAAGTAGAGACAGACAGACAGAACAACAGACACCCTCATCATTAAACTCCTATAGAGACAGACAGAGGGGACAGACACCTCATCATTAAACTCCTATAGAGACAGACAGAGAGAACAACAGACACCTCATCATTAAACTCCTATAGAGACAGACAGAGGGAACAACAGACACCTCATCATTAAACTCCTATAGAGACAGACAGAGGGAACAACAGACACCTCATCATTAAAACCTATAGAGACAGACCCAGAGAACAGACACCTCATCATTAAACTCCTATAGAGACAGACAGAGGGAACAACAGACACCCTCATCATTAAACTCCTATAGAGACAGACAGAGAGAACAACAGACACCTCATCATTAAAACTCCTATAGAGACAGACAGAGGGGACAACAGACACCTCATCATTAAACTCCTATAGAGACAGACAGAGAGAACAACAGACACCTCATCATTAAACTCCTATAGAGACAGACAGAGAGAACAACAGACACCTCATCATTAAACTCCTATAGAGACAGACAGAGAGAACAACAGACACCTCATCATTAAACTCCTATAGACAGACAGACAGAGGGGACAGACACCTCATCATTAAACTCCTATAGAGACAGACAGAGGGAACAACAGACACCTCATCATTAAACTCCTATAGAGACAGACAGAGGGGACAACAGACATCTCATCATTAAACTCCTAGAGACAGACAGAGGGGACAGACACCTCATCATTAAACTCCTATAGAGACAGACAGAGGGGACAACAGACATCTCATCATTAAACTCCTATAGAGACAGACAGAGAGAACAACAGACACCTCATCATTAAACTCCTATAGAGACAGACAGAGGGGACAGGCCTCATCATTAAACTCCTATAGAGACAGACAGAGGGACAGACACCTCATCATTAAACTCCTATAGAGACAGACAGAGGGGACAACAGACATCTCATCATTAAACTCCTATAGAGACAGACAGAGAGAACAACAGACACCTCATCATTAAACTCCTATAGAGACAGAGAGAACAACAGACACCTCATCATTAAACTCCTATAGAGACAGACAGAGGGGACAGACACCTCCATATTAAACTCCTATAGAGACAGACAGAGAGAACAACAGACACCTCATCATTAAAACTCCTATAGAGACAGACAGAGGGGACAATAGACACCTCATCATTAAACTCCTATAGAGACAGACAGAGAGAACGATACCTCATCATTAAACTCCTATAGAGACAGACAGAGGGACAACAGACACCTCATCATTAAACTCCTATAGAGACAGACAGAGAGAACAACAGACACCTCATCATTAAACCCTATAGAGACAGACAGAGAGAACAACAGACACCTCATCATTAAACTCCTATAGAGACAGACAGAAAGAACAACAGACACCTCATCATTAAACTCCTATAGAGACAGACAGAAGAACAACAGACACCTCATCATTAAACTCTCCTATAGAGACAGACAGAGGGAACAACAGACACCTCATCATTAAACTCCTAGAGACAGACAGACAGAACAACAGACACCTCATCATTAAAACTCCTAGAGACAGACAGAGGGAACAACAGACACTCATCATTAAACTCCTATAGAGACAGACAGAGGGACAGACACCTCATCATTAAACTCCTATAGAGACAGACAGAGGGGACAACAGACACCTCATCATTAAACTCCTATAGAGACAGACAGAGGGGACAGACACCTCATCATTAAACTCCTATAGAGACAGACAGAGAGAACAACAGACACCTCATCATTAAACTCCTATAGAGACAGACAGAGAGAACAGACACCTCATCATTAAACTCCTATAGAGACAGACAGAGAGACAACAGACACCTCATCATTAAACTCCTATAGAGACAGACAGAGAGAACAACAGACACCTCATCATTAAACTCCTATAGAGACAGACAGAGGGAACAACAGACACCTCATCATTAAACTCCTAGAGACAGACAGAGAGAACAACAGACACCTCATCATTAAACTCCTGAGACAGACAGAGAGAACAACAGACACCTCATCATTAAACTCCTATAGAGACAGACAGAGAGAACAACAGACACCTCATCATTAAACTCCTATAGAGACAGACAGAGAACAACAGACACCTCATCATTAAACTCTCTATAGAGACAGACAGAGGGAACAACAGACACCTCATCATTAAACTCCTATAGAGACAGACAGACAGAACAACAGACACCTCATCATTAAACTCCTATAGAGACAGACAGAGAACAACAGACACCTCATCATTAAACTCCTATAGAGACAGACAGAGGGGACAGACACCTCATCATTAAAACTCCTATAGAGACAGACAGAGGGGACAACAGACACCTCATCATTAACCTCCTATAGAGACAGACAGAGGGGACAGACACCTCATCATTAAACTCCTATAGAGACAGACAGAGAGAACAACAGACACCTCATCATTAAACTCCTATAGAGACAAGACAGAGGGACAGACACCTCATCATTAAACTCCTATAGAGACAGACAGAGGGGACAGACACCTCATCATTAAACTCCTATAGAGACAGACAGAGAGAACAACAGACACCTCATCATTAAACTCCTATAGAGACAGAGAGAACAACAGACACCTCATCATTAAACTCCTATAGAGACAGACAGGGGACAGACACCTCATCATTAAACTCCTATAGAGACAGACAGAGGGGACAACAGACACCTCATCATTAAACTCCTATAGAGACAGACAGAGAACAACAGACACCTCATCATTAAACTCCTATAGAGACAGACAGAGAGAACAACAGACACCCCATCATTAAACTCCTATAGAGACAGACAGAGGGGACAGACACCTCATCATTAAACTCCTATAGAGACAGACAGAGAGAACAACAGACACCTCATCATTAAACTCCTATAGAGACAGACAGAGGGGACAACAGACACCTCATCATTAAACTCCTATAGAGACAGACAGAGGGAACAACAGACACCTCATCATTAAAACTCCTATAGAGACAGACAGAGAGAACAACAGACACCTCATCATTAAACTCCTATAGAGACAGACAGAGAGAACAACAGACACCTCATCATTAAACTCCTATAGAGACAGACAGAGAGAACAACAGACACCTCATCATTAAACTCCTATAGAGACAGACAGAGGGAACAACAGACACCTCATCATTAAACTCCTGCTAGAGACAGACAGAGGGGACAACAGACACCTCATCATTAAACTCCTATAGAGACAGACAGAGACAACAGACACCTCATCATTAAACTCCTATAGAGACAGACAGAGAGAACAACAGACACCTCATCATTAAACTCCTATAGAGACAGACAGAGGGGACAAATAGACACCTCATCATTAAACTCCTATAGAGACAGACAGAGAACAACAGACCTCATCATTAAACTCTATAGAGACAGACAGAGAGACAAACAGACAATTCCTCATCATTAAACTCCTATAGAGACAGACAGAGGGGACAACAGACACCTCATCATTAACCTCTATAGAGACAGACAGAGGGACAACAGACACCTCATCATTAAACTCCTATAGAGACAGACAGAGAGAACAACAGACACCTCATCATTAAACTCCTATAGAGACAGACAGAGGGAACAACAGACACCTCATCATTAAACTCCTATAGAGATAGACAGAGGGGACAACAGACACCTCATCATTAAACTCCTATAGAGACAGACAGAGAGAACAACAGACACCTCATCATTAAACTCCTATAGAGACAGACAGAGAGAACAACAGACACCCTCATCATTAAACTCCTATAGAGATAGACAGAGGGGACAACAGACACCTCATCATTAAACTCCTATAGAGACAGACAGAGAGAACAACAGACACCTCATCATTAAAACTCCTATAGAGACAGACAGAGAGAACAACAGACACCTCATCATTAAACTCCTATAGAGACAGACAGAGGGACAACAGACACCTCATCATTAAACTCCTATAGAGACAGACAGAGGGAACAACAGACACCTCATCATTAAACTCCTATAGAGACAGACAGAGGGAACAAACAGACACCTCATCATTAAACTCCTATAGAGACAGACAGAGAACAACAGACACCTCATCATTAAACTCCTATAGAGACAGACAGAGGGACAACAGACACCTCATCACTCCTATAGAGATGTGACAGAACAACAGACACCTCATCATTAAACTCCTATAGAGACAGACAGAGGGGACAACAGACACCTCATCATTAAACTCCTATAGAGACAGACAGAGGGAACAACAGACACCTCATCATTAAACTCCTATAGAGACAGACAGAGAGGACAGACACCTCATCATTAAACTCCTATAGAGACAGACAGAGAGAACAAACAGACACCTCATCATTAAACTCCTATAGAGACAGACAGAGAAACAACAGACACCTCATCATTAAACTCCTATAGAGACAGACAGAGAGAACAACAGACACCTCATCATTAAAACTCCTATAGAGACAGACAGAGAGAACAACAGACACCTCATCATTAAACTCCTATAGAGACAGACAGAGGGAACAACAGACACCTCATCATTAAACTCCTATAGAGACAGACAGAGAGAAAAACAGACACCTCATCATTAAACTCCTATAGAGACAGACAGAGAGAACAACAGACACCTCATCATTAAACTCCTATAGAGACAGACAGAGGGGACAACAGACACCTCATCATTAAACTCCTATAGAGACAGAAACAACAGACACCTCAGAGAGAGAAAACAACAGACACCTCATCATTAAACTCCTATAGAGACAGACAGAGAGAACAACAGACACCTCATCATTAAACTCCTATAGAGACAGACAGAGGAGACAACAGACACCTCATCATTAAACTCCTATAGAGACAGACAGAGGGAACAACAGACACCTCATCATTAAACTCCTATAGAGACAGACAGACAGAACAACAGACACCTCATCATTAAACTCCTATAGAGACAGACAGAGGGAACAACAGACACCTCATCATTAAATCCTATAGAGACAGACAGAGGGACACAGACACCTCATCATTAAACTCCTATAGAGACAGACAGAGGACAACAGACACCTCATCATTAAACTCCTATAGAGACAGACAGAGGGGACAGACACCTCATCATTAAACTCCTATAGAGACAGACAGAGAGAACAACAGACACCTCATCATTAAACTCCTATAGAGACAGACAGAGAGAACAACAGACACCTCATTAAACTCCTATAGAGACCAGACAGAGGGGACAGACACCTCATCATTAAACTCCTATAGAGACAGACAGAGGGGACAACAGACACCTCATCATTAAACTCCTATAGAGACAGACAGAGAGAACAACAGACACCTCATCATTAAACTCCTATAGAGACAGACAGAGAGAACAACAGACACCTCATCATTAAACTCCTATAGAGACAGACAGAGGGGACAACAGACACCTCATCATTAAACTCCTATAGAGACAGACAGAGAGAACAACAGACACCTCATCATTAAACTCCTATAGAGACAGACAGAGGGAACAACAGACACCTCATCATTAAACTCCTATAGAGACAGACAGAGAGAACAACAGACACCCTCATCATTAAACTCTATAGAGACAGACAGAGGGGACAACAGACACCTCATCATTAAACTCCTATAGAGACAGACAGAGAGAGAACAACAGACACCTCATCATTAAACTCCTATAGAGATAGACAGAGAGAACAACAGACACCTCATCATTAAACTCCTATAGAGACAGACAGAGAGAACAACAGACACCTCATCATTAAACTCCTATAGAGACAGACAGAGGGAACAACAGACACCTCATCATTAAACTCCTATAGAGACAGACAGAGAGAACAACAGACACCTCATCATTAAACTCCTATAGAGACAGACAGACAGAAACAACAGACACCTCATCATTAAACTCCTATAGAGACAGACAGAGAGAACAACAGACACCTCATCATTAAACTCCTATAGAGACAGACAGAGGGAACAACAGACACCTCATCATTAAACTCCTATAGAGACAGACAGATGTGAACAACAGACACCTCATCATTAAACTCCTATAGAGACAGACAGAGGGAACAACAGACACCTCATCATTAAACTCCTATAGAGACAGACAGAGGGACAGACACCTCATCATTAAACTCCTATAGAGACAGACAGAGGGACAACAGACACCTCATCATTAAACTCCTATAGAGACAGACAGAGGGACAGACACCTCATCATTAAACTCCTATAGAGACAGACAGAGAGAACAACAGACACCTCATCATTAAACTCCTATAGAGACAGACAGAGGGGACAGACACCTCATCATTAAACTCCTATAGAGACAGACAGAGGGGACAGACACCTCATCATTAAACTCCTATAGAGACAGACAGAGAGAACAACAGACACCTCATCATTAAACTCCTATAGAGACAGAGAGAACAACAGACACCTCATCATTAAACTCCTATAGAGACAGACAGAGGGGACAGACACCTCATCATTAAACTCCTATAGAGACAGACAGAGGGACAACAGACACCTCATCATTAAACTCCTATAGAGACAGACAGAGAGAACAACAGACACCTCATCATTAAACTCCTATAGAGACAGACAGAGAGAACAACAGACACCTCATCATTAAACTCCTATAGAGACAGACAGAGGGGACAACAGACACCTCATCATTAAACTCCTATAGAGACAGACAGAGGGACAACAGACACCTCATCATTAAACTCCTATAGAGACAGACAGAGGAACAACAGACACCTCATCATTAAACTCCTATAGAGACAGACAGAGAGAACAACAGACACCTCATCATTAAACTCCTATAGAGACAGACAGAGAGAACAAACAGACACCTCATCATTAAACTCCTATAGAGACAGACAGAGGGGACAACAGACACCTCATCATTAAACTCCTATAGAGACAGACAGAGAGAACAAATGACACCTCATCATTAAACTCCTATAGAGACAGACAGAGGGAACAACAGACACCTCATCATTAAACCCCTATAGAGACAGACAGAGAGAACAACAGACACCTCATCATTAAACTCCTATAGAGACAGACAGAGAACAACAGACACCTCATCATTAAACTCCTATAGAGACAGACAGAGAGAACAACAGACACCTCATCATTAAACTCCTATAGAGACAGACAGAGAGAACAACAGACACCTCATCATTAAACTCCTATAGAGACAGACAGAGGGAACAACAGACACCTCATCATTAAAACTCCTATAGAGACAGACAGACAGAACAACAGACACCTCATCATTAAACTCCTATAGAGACAGACAGAGGGAACAACAGACACCTCATCATTAAACTCCTATAGAGACAGACAGAGAGAACAGACACCTCATCATTAAACTCCTATAGAGACAGACAGAGGGGACAACAGACACCTCATCATTAAACTCCTATAGAGACAGACAGAGGGGACAACAGACACCTCATCATTAAACTCCTATAGAGACAGACAGAGAGACAACAGACACCTCATCATTAAACTCCTATAGAGACAGACAGAGAGAACAACAGACACCTCATCATTAAACTCCTATAGAGACAGACAGAGGGGACAACAGACACCTCATCATTAAACTCCTATAGAGACAGAGAGAGAGAACAACAGACACCTCATCATTAAACTCCTATAGAGACAGACAGAGACAACAGACACCTCATCATTAAACTCCTATAGAGACAGACAGAGAGAACAACAGACACCTCATCATTAAACTCCTATAGAGACAGACAGAGAGGAACAACAGACACCTCATCATTAAACTCCTATAGAGACAGACAGAGAGAACAACAGACACCTCATCATTAAACTCCTATAGAGACAGACAGAGGGGACAACAGACACCTCATCATTAAACTCCTATAGAGACAGACAGAGAAACAACAGACACCTCATCATTAAACTCCTATAGAGACAGACAGAGGGGACAACAGACACCTCATCATTAAACTCCTATAGAGACAGACAGAGGGGACAACAGACACCTCATCATTAAACTCCTATAGAGACAGACAGAGGGAACAACAGACACCTCATCATTAAACTCCTATAGAGACAGACAGAGGGGACAACAGACACCTCATCATTAAACTCCTATAGAGACAGACAGAGTTGGTGGACACCTCATCATTAAACTCCTATAGAGACAGACAGACAGAACAACAGACACCTCATCATTAAACTCCTATAGAGACAGACAGAGAGAACAACAGACACCTCATCATTAAACTCCTATAGAGACAGACAGAGGGGACAACAGACACCTCATCATTAAACTCCTATAGAGACAGACAGAGGGAACAACAGACACCTCATCATTAAACTCCTATAGAGACAGACAGAGGGAACTAAAGTTGGACCCCAACGAAGGTGAGGTGTACTTAAAGTCACAGGGGGTTGGTGGCACCTTAATTGGGGAGGACGGGCTCGAGCTAATGGCTGGAGTGGAATTAGTGGCGCATTCCATTTGAAATCAAATCAAATGTTATTTGTCACATACACATGGTTAGCAGATGTTAATGCGAGTGTAGCGAAATGCTTGTGCTTCTAGTTCCGACAATGCAGTGATAACCAACGAGTAATCTAACCTAACTCCAGACGTGTTATGATACCTTCCTCAACAGCCTCCCTGACTGTATGCGTACTCAGTGGTAGAGCTGTCCTGCAACACAGTGGGTTTGATAAAAGCGTCTACATTAAATGAATGCATGTGTGACATAAGTCCCGTTTGGATAAACCCTGAGTGTCTGCTAAATGTATTTTGATTGTGTGTTAACTGAGTCTCCTGTGTGTGTTATACCCTGAGTCTCTCCTGTGTGTGTTATACCCTGAGTCTCTCCTGTGTGTGTTGTGTTATACCGTGAGTCTCTCCTGTGTATGTTATACCCTGAGTCTCTGTGTGTGTTATACCCTGAGTCTCTCCTGTGTGTGTTATACCCTGAGTCTCTCCTGTGTGTGTTATACCCTGAGTTTCTCCTGTGTGTGTTATACCTTGAGTCTCTCCAGTGTGTGTTATACCCTGAGTCTCTCCTGTGTGTGTTATACCCCTGTCTCTCCTGTGTGTGCCTGAGTCTCTCCTGTGTGTGTTATACCCTGAGTTTCTCCTGTGTGTGTTATACCCTGAGTCTCTCCTGTGTGTGTTATACCCTGAGTCTCTCCTGTGTGTGTTATACCCTGAGTCTCTCCTGTGTGTGTTATACCCTGAGTCTCTCCTGTGTGTGTTATACCCTGAGTCTCTCCTGTGTGTTATACCCTGAGTCTCTCCTGTGTGTGTTATACCCTGAGTCTCTCCTGTGTGTGTTATACCCTGAGTCTCTCCTGTGTGTGTTATACCCTGAGTCTCTCCTGTGTGTGTTATACCTGAGTCTCTCCTGTGTGTGTTATACCCTGAGTCTCTCCTGTGTGTTATACCCTGAGTCTCTCTGTGTGTGTTATACCCTGAGTTTCTCCTGTGTGTGTTATACCCTGAGTCTCTCCTGTGTGTGTTATACCCTGAGTTTCTCCTGTGCGTGTTATACCCTGAGTCTCTCCTGTGTGTGTTATACCCTGAGTCTCTCCTGTGTGTGTTATACCCTGAGTCTCTCCTGTGTGTGTTATACCCTGAGTTTCTCCTGTGCGTGTTATACCCTGAGTTTCTCCTGTGTGTGTATACCCTGAGTTTCTCCCTGTGTGTGTTATAGCCTGAGTTTCTCCTGTGCGTGTTATACCCTGAGTTTCTCCTGTGTGTGTTATACCCTGAGTCTCTCCTGTGTGTGTTATACCTGAGTCTCTCCTGTGTGTGTTATACCCTGAGTTTATCCTGTGTGTTATACCCTGAGTTTCTCCTGTGTGTGTTATACCCTGAGTTTCTCCTGTGTGTTTATACCCTGAGTCTCTCCTGTGTGTGTTATACCTGAGTCTCTCCTGTGTGTGTTATACCCTGAGTCTCTCTGTGTGTGCGTGTTATACCCTGAGTTTCTCCTGTGCGTGTTATACCCTGAGTTTCTCCTGTGTGTGTTATACTCCTGAGTCTCTCCTGTGTGTGTTATACCCTGAGTCTCTCCTGTGTGTTATACCCTGAGTCTCTCCTGTGTGTGTTATACCCTGAGTCTCTCCTGTGTGTGTTATACCCTGAGTCTCTCCTGTGTGTGTTATACCCTGAGTTTCTCCTGTGTGTGTTATACCCTGAGTTTCTCCTGTGTGTGTTATACCCTGAGTCTCTCCTGTGTGTGTTATACCCTGAGTCTCTCCTGTGTGTGTTATACCCTGAGTCTCTCCTGTGTGTGTTATACCCTGAGTTTCTCCTGTGTGTGTTATACCCTGAGTCTCTCCTGTGTGTGTTATACCCTGAGTTTCTCCTGTGTGTGTTATACCCTGAGTTTCTCCTGTGTGTGTTATACCCTGAGTCTCTCCTGTGTGTGTTATACCCTGAGTCTCTCCTGTGTGTGTTATACCCTGAGTCTCTCCTGTGTGTGCGTGTTATACCCTGAGTTTCTCCTGTGTGTGTTATACCCTGAGTTTCTCCTGTTCCGTGTGTGTTATACCCTGAGTTTCTCCTGTGTGTGTTATACCCTGAGTCTCTCCTGTGTGTGTTATACCCTGAGTCTCTCCTGTGTGTGTTATACCCTGAGTCTCTCCTGTGTGTGTTATACCCTGAGTCTCTCCTGTGCGTGTTATACCCTGAGTCTCTCCTGTGTGTGTTATACCCTGAGTCTCTCCTGTGTGTGTTATACCCTGAGTTTCTCCTGTGTGTGCGTGTTATACCCTGAGTTTCTCCTGTGTGTGTTATACCCTGAGTCTCTCCTGTGCGTGTGTGTTATACCCTGAGTTTCTCCTGTGTGTGTTATACCCTGAGTCTCTCCTGTGTGTGCGTGTTATACCCTGAGATTCTCCTGAGTGTGTTATACCCTGAGTTTCTCCTGTGTGTGTTATACCCTGAGTCTCTCCTGTGCGTGTTATACCCTGAGTCTCTCCTGTGCGTGTTATACCCTGAGTTTCTCCTGTGTGTGTTATACCCTGAGTTTCTCCTGTGTGTGTTATACCCTGAGTCTCTCCTGTGTGTGTGTTATACCCTGAGTTTCTCCTGTGTGTGTGTGTGTATACCCTGAGTCTCTCCTGTGTGTGTTATACCCTGAGATTCTCCTGTGTGTGTTATACCCTGAGTCTCTCCTGTGTGTGTTATACCCTGAGTCTCTCCTGTGTGTGTGTGTTATACCCTGAGTTTCTCCTGTGTGTGCGTGTTATACCCTGAGTTTCTCCTGTGTGTGTTATACCCTGAGTCTCTCCTGTGCGTGTGTTATACCCTGAGTTTCTCCTGTGTGTGTTATACCCTGAGTCTCTCCTGTGTGTGTTATACCCTGAGTTTCTCCTGTGTGTGTTATACCCTGAGTCTCTCCTGTGTGTGTTACACCCTGAGTCTCTCCTGTGTGTGTTATACCCTGAGTCTCTCCTGTGTGTGTTATACCCTGAGTTTCTCCTGTGTGTGTGTGTTATACCCTGAGTTTCTCCTGTGTGTGCGTGTTATACCCTGAGTTTCTCCTGTGTGTGTTATACCTGAGTCTCTCCTGTGCGTGTGTGTTATACCCTGAGTTTCTCCCTGTGTGTGTTATACCTGAGTCTCTCCTGTGTGTGTTATACCCTGAGTTTCTCCTGTGTGTGTTATACCCTGAGTCTCTCCTGTGTGTGTTACACCCTGAGTCTCTCCTGTGCGTGTTATACCCTGAGTTTCTCCTGTGTGTGTTATACCCTGAGTTTCTCCTGTGTGTGCGTGTTATACCCCGAGTTTCTCCTGTGTGTGTTATACCCTGAGTCTCTCCTGTGTGTGTTATACCCTGAGTTTCTCCTGTGTGTGTTATACCCTGAGTTTCTCCTGTGTGTGTTATACCCTGAGTCTCTCCTGTGTGTGTTATACCCTGAGTTTCTCCTGTGTGTGCGTGTTATACCCTGAGTTTCTCCTGTGTGTGTTATACCCTGAGTTTCTCCTGTGTGTGTTATACCCTGAGTTTCTCCTGTGTGTGTTATACCCTGAGTTTCTCCTGTGTGTGCGTGTTATACCCTGAGTCTCTCCTGTGTGTGCGTGTTATACCCTGAGTCTCTCCTGTGTGTGTGTGTTATACCCTGAGTTTCTCCTGTGTGTGTTATACCCTGAGTCTCTCCTGTGTGTGTTATACCCTGAGTTTCTCCTGTGTGTGTTATACCCTGAGTCTCTCCTGTGTGCGTGTTATACCCTGAGTTTCTCCTGTGTGTGTTATACCCTGAGTCTCTCCTGTGTGTGCGTGTTATACCCTGAGTTTCTCCTGTGTGTGTTATACCCTGAGTTTCTCCTGTGCGTGTTATACCCTGAGTTTCTCCTGTGTGTGTTATACCCTGAGTCTCTCCTGTGTGTGTTATACCCTGAGTTTCTCCTGTGTGTGTTATACCCTGAGTTTCTCCTGTGTGTGCGTGTTATACCCTGAGTTTCTCCTGTGTGTGTTATACCCTGAGTCTCTCCTGTGCGTGTTATACCCTGAGTTTCTCCTGTGTGTGTTATACCCTGAGTTTCTCCTGTGTGTGTTATACCCTGAGTTTCTCCTGTGTGTGTTATACCCTGAGTTTCTCCTGTGTGTGCGTGTTATACCCTGAGTCTCTCCTGTGTGTGCGTGTTATACCCTGAGTCTCTCCTGTGTGTGTGTGTGTTATACCCTGAGTTTCTCCTGTGTGTGTTATACCCTGAGTTTCTCCTGTGTGTGCGTGTTATACCCTGAGTTTCTCCTGTGTGTGTTATACCCTGAGTCTCTCCTGTGTGTGCGTGTTATACCCTGAGTTTCTCCTGTGTGTGCGTGTTATACCCTGAGTTTCTCCTGTGTGTGCGTGTTATACCCTGAGTTTCTCCTGTGTGTGTTATACCCTGAGTTTCTCCTGTGCGTGTTATACCCTGAGTTTCTCCTGTGTGTGTTATACCCTGAGTTTCTCCTGTGTGTGTTATACCCTGAGTTTCTCCTGTGTGTGCGTGTTATACCCTGAGTTTCTCCTGTGTGTGTTATACCCTGAGTTTCTCCTGTGTGTGTGTGTTATACCCTGAGTTTCTCCTGTGTGTGCGTGTTATACCCTGAGTCTCTCCTGTGTGTGTGTGTTATACCCTGAGTCTCTCCTGTGCGTGTTATACCCTGAGTCTCTCCTGTGTGTGCGTGTTATACCCTGAGTTTCTCCTGTGTGTGTTATACCCTGAGTTTCTCCTGTGTGTGCGTGTTATACCCTGAGTTTCTCCTGGGCCTCAGACTTCTCCTCAGGAGAGATGGGTTCCTTGTCGAGGCGCTCCAGCAACGGCAGGCGGCTCAGGACACACAGACGGTAGTCCTCCGTCTCCACGAGAGGGTTTTCCGCTAGGACCAGCGCTCGCAATGTCCTGGATACGCCCACCAGACTACGCAAGGCCCGCTGGGCAGACACCAGGTTTCCCCTGAAGGGGGGAAGGAGGGGAGAAGGGGAGATGGAGGGGTACTATGATGCAGTAGCCTGCTGAGGTAAAGAGGAGATGGAGGGAGACTATGATGCAGTAGCCTGCTGAGGTAAAGAGGAGACGGAGGGGCACTATGATGCAGTAGCCTGTGAGGTAAAGAGGAGATGGAGGGATACTAAGATGCAGTAGCCTGCTGAGGTAAAGAGGAGATGGAGGGGTACTATGATACAGTAGCCTGCTGAGGTAAAGAGGAGATGGAGGGGTACTATGATGCAGTAGCCTGCTGAGGTAAAGAGGAGATGGAGGGGTACTATGATACAGTAGCCTGCTGAGGTAAAGAGGAGATAGAGGGAGACTATGATGCAGTAGCCTGCTGAGGTAAAGAGGAGATGGAGGGGTACTATGATACAGTAGCCTGCTGAGGTAAAGAGGAGATAGAGGGAGACTATGATGCAGTAGCCTGCTGAGGTAACGAGGAGATGGAGGGGTACTATGATGCAGTAGCCTGCTGAGGTAAAGAGGAGATGGAGGGGTACTATGATGCAGTAGCCTGCTGAGGTAAAGAGGAGATGGAGGGATACTATGATGCAGTAGCCTGCTGAGGTAAAGAGAGATAGAGGGAGACTATGATGCAGTAGCCTGCTGAGGTAAAGAGGAGATGGAGGGAGACTATGATGCAGTAGCCTGCTGAGGTAAAGAGGAGATGGAGGGAGACTATGATGCAGTAGCCTGCTGAGGTAAAGAGGAGATGGAGGGGTACTATGATGCAGTAGCCTGCTGAGGTAAAGAGGAGATGGAGGGAGACTATGATGCAGTAGCCTGAGGTAATGAGGAGATGGAGGGGTACTATGATGCAGTAGCCTGCTGAGGTAAAGAGGAGATGGAGGGGTACTATGATGCAGTCCTTCTGTAGCTCAGTTGGTAGAGCATGGCGCTTGTAACGCCAGGGTAGTGGGTTCTGATCCCGGGACCACCCATACGTAGAATGTATGCACACATGACTGTAAGTCGCTTTGGATAAAAGCGTCTGCTAAATGGCATATATTATTATTATTATATATCAGTAGCCTGCTGAGGTAAAGAGGCGATGGAAGGGTACTATGATGCAGTAGCCTGCTGAGGTAAAGAGGAGATGGAGGTGTACTATGATGCAGTAGCCTGCTGAGGTAAAGAGGAGATGGAGGGGTACTATGATGCAGTAGCCTGCTGAGGTAAAGAGGAGATGGAGGGATACTATGATGCAGTAGCCACCTGTCAGGGGGATTGACGTTAGATGTTTAGTTAAGGCCAGTTGACGGTGTTGAGGTACTGTTGGGACTGATGCCTACCTGATGTTGAGGTACTGAAGGGCCTTCATGTTGGGACTGATGTCTACCTGATGTTGAGGTACTGTTGGGACTGATGTCTACCTGATGTTGAGGTACTGTTGGGACTGATGTCTACCTGATGTTGAGGTACTGTTGGGACTGATGCCTACCTGATGTTGAGGTACTGTTGGGACTGATGTCTACCTGATGTTGAGGTACTGTTGGGACTGATGTCTACCTGATGTTGAGGTACTGTTGGGACTGATGCCGACCTGATGTTGAGGTACTGTTGGGACTGATGCCGACCTGATGTTGAGGTACTGTTGGGACTGATGTCTACCTGATGTTGAGGTACTGTTGGGACTGATGCCTACCTGATGTTGAGGTACTGTTGAGACTGATGCCTGACCTGATGTTGAGGTACTGTTGGGACTGATGTCTACCTGATGTTGAGGTACTGTTGGGACTGATGCCTACCTGATGTTGAGGTACTGTTGGGACTGATGCCGACCTGATGTTGAGGTACTGTTGGGACTGATGTCTACCTGATGTTGAGGTACTGTTGGGACTGATGCCGACCTGATGTTGAGGTACTGTTGGGACTGATGTCTACCTGATGTTGAGGTACTGTTGAGACTGATGCCGACCTGATGTTGAGGTACTGTTGGGACTGATGTCTACCTGATGTTGAGGTACTGTTGGGACTGATGCCTACCTGATGTTGAGGTACTGTTGGGACTGATGTCTACCTGATGTTGAGGTACTGTTGGGACTGATGCCTACCTGATGTTGAGGTACTGTTGGGACTGATGTCTACCTGATGTTGAGGTACTGTTGGGACTGATGCCTACCTGATGTTGAGGTACTGTTGGGACTGATGTCTACCTGATGTTGAGGTACTGTTGGGACTGATGTCTACCTGATGTTGAGGTACTGTTGGGACTGATGCCTACCTGATGTTGAGGTACTGTTGGGACTGATGCCGACCTGATGTTGAGGTACTGTTGGGACTGATGCCTACCTGATGTTGAGGTACTGTTGGGACTGATGTCTACCTGATGTTGAGGTACTGTTGGGACTGATGCCTACCTGATGTTGAGGTACTGTTGGGACTGATGCCTACCTGATGTTGAGGTACTGTTGGGACTGATGTCTACCTGATGTTGAGGTACTGTTGGGACTGATGTCTACCTGATGTTGAGGTACTGTTGGGACTGATGTCTACCTGATGTTGAGGTACTGTTGGGACTGATGCCTACCTGATGTTGAGGTACTGTTGGGACTGATGTCTACCTGATGTTGAGGTACTGTTGGGACTGATGTCTACCTGATGTTGAGGTACTGTTGGGACTGATGTCTACCTGATGTTGAGGTACTGTTGGGACTGATGCCTACCTGATGTTGAGGTACTGTTGGGACTGATGTCTACCTGATGTTGAGGTACTGAAGGGACTTCATGTTGGGACTGATGTCTACCTGATGTTGAGGTACTGTTGAGACTGATGTCTACCTGATGTTGAGGTACTGTTGAGACTGATGTCTACCTGATGTTGAGGTACTGAAGGACTGATGCCGACCTGATGTTGAGGTACTGTTGGGACTGATGCCTACCTGATGTTGAGGTACTGTTGGGACTGATGCCGACCTGATGTTGAGGTACTGTTGGGACTGATGCCTACCTGATGTTGAGGTACTGTTGGGACTGATGTCTACCTGATGTTGAGGTACTGTTGGGACTGATGTCTACCTGATGTTGAGGTACTGTTGGGACTGATGTCTACCTGATGTTGAGGTACTGTTGGGACTGATGTCTACCTGATGTTGAGGTACTGTTGGGACTGATGCCTACCTGATGTTGAGGTACTGTTGGGACTGATGTCTACCTGATGTTGAGGTACTGTTGGGACTGATGCCTACCTGATGTTGAGGTACTGTTGGGACTGATGTCTACCTGATGTTGAGGTACTGTTGGGACTGATGCCTACCTGATGTTGAGGTACTGAAGGGCCTTCATGTTGGGACTGATGTCTACCTGATGTTGAGGTACTGTTGGGACTGATGCCTACCTGATGTTGAGGTACTGTTGGGACTGATGCCTACCTGATGTTGAGGTACTGTTGGGACTGATGTCTACCTGATGTTGAGGTACTGTTGGGACTGATGTCTACCTGATGTTGAGGTACTGTTGGGACTGATGCCTACCTGATGTTGAGGTACTGTTGGGACTGATGCCTACCTGATGTTGAGGTACTGAAGGGCCTTCATGTTGGGACTGATTCCATCTAGAGTCTCCAGTTGGTTGTCTCGGAGGTGCAGGGTGGTCAGACGCTCCAGCTTACCCAGACCCTCCAGTCGCTTGATAGTATTCTGGGCCTGCACAGGGGTCAG